>NC_137828.1:34406346-34621346 GCF_963921795.1 Nannobrachium achirus | reverse complement strand
GAAGAAATCTCCACTGGTCACCAATGAAACAAGGTTTATATTGGGCATCTCCAAGTTGAGAACACGTTCAACTGCATGAATGTGAGCTGTTGAATAGAAAAGAGCATAAAATAAACAAAAGTGTTCATCTTGTGCTCTGTACTAGAGTGAATAAAGGACACATTAAAATAAATGGACAGAATATCAAATTGAAGTCTAGTGTGGTGTCAATTAAATGATATGCTTTTAGCAGACACTTATCCAGAGCAACTTATAAAGTGCAAGATCGGAGTACATAGTGATCCCTAGCCTTGGAGGTAATATATAGATAATATCTCTCTGCCAAATATAATAAACTAAATTCAGGTCACAGTGATTTTATTTAAGTACTAGACTAATATTTTACCCCTAATTAAGACATCTAGAACTTCCATGTCCTTGGAGTTCACTGGCACATAATCTTGTAACAGATTTAAGACTGGAGTAGAGAGGACGGCATGCTATGTCTATGTCCAAACCTATCCACTTTACAGTTTCCATTTCATCTTACGATATTAATTAGTGTAATTGATCTAATTATTAGCTGAAGTGCACATATTTAACATTTGTAAAAATGTTGAAAAGTGGATGATTAAGGGTACTCCAAGACACCTCAATAAAACATGGGAGGTTGGGATGGACTACAATGGAATTTGTCCAATTAATCAAATAAGTATGGCAATTAACTAAGTGAGAGCTTAAGAGGGGGGGCAGAGACAATTGAGGACAATGGATTTCCTCAGGAAGTACTTATGGGCTCTCGTTTCATTAGAACTAGTGAATGAGGATGGCTGAGAGGTTGAATCCAGATATACAGTGTACAATAAAAGTGACTACAACTGAATTAATTACATAGTAGAGAACTGAAATATCACAAGGTACAATACTCAGTGTTAATTAAACTCTGAGAGTGTAAAAATAGACCCAAATGGTGCATCCATTTTCATACATTTCTACAATCTGGGGTTAATTAACACTGAGGGAATTACTGTGCATGATGGCGGAGACCACTGCTTCCAAAGTAGTGGGGAATAGCCAAATCAAATCATACTGTATAATGATTTGTTTTGGTTTGTAAACCAGTGTCAACTAGGGGTGTAACAATATAGTAACTGATTGAAAAATCTATTTTAATTTGCAATGATCTACTATAGCGATATGCAAAAGCATATATCATACCGTTTTCGCTTTGTATGGTATTGAATCGTTTTGCAGTGCAAATAATTGATTGTATGGAAACCAAGTATGTGTGTCTTGTATTTAGCAATTTTAAGAAGGAAAATTAAAAAGAGGGGTTTAATTACGTTTCTATTCCATATAGCTACTCTTGGTCTATCAATAAATGTGTGTAATCTCTGTGTTCATGTCAAGGTGCAGGTTTGTCCATTATGTGTTGAAATATAATGTTCATGTATTTGCTAGAGAATCATAGTGTTTACTTAATTATATCCATAATAATAGATTTCTCCCCAAAAAAATGCACTATTGACACGTTTCACACAGATGCTAAATAGTTAATATATCGATTTTAAAGCATTGAATCGAATCGTATCGTATCGCCACGAATTAACCAATATCGTCCATGTATCGTATCATCAACCATGTGTCATGATGTGTATCATATCGTTGTTAAAATGTATCGTTACACCCCTAGTGTCAACAGAAATGCACATTCACTTGCACACCAACAATATCCTGTTTTGATTTTGACCCTTTGTGGCACAGAGTTCAAACACAAGACGCACGCGCGTCCAATGAGGAGAGCCTTGGAAGCATCTCTCCCTGCCTAGATTAGTTTTATTGAACAGATGGCATTTCAATTTTGAACTTTTGCACTGGTGCAAAAAAAAGCTTGGAGAGTCAGCCTGTTTTTCTCACATCACTGACAGAAGCTGCGCATCAGATGAAGGGGATGTGTGAAATAACGTTGCCGAGCATTTCTGCCTCCATGCTCAGCGCATGCATGCGCGCACGCGCACACACACACACACACACACACACACACACACACACACACACACACACACACACACACACACACACACACACACACACACACACACACACACACACACACACACACACACACACACACACACACACACACACACACACACACGGACGGACACACACATGGACACGGACACAGTGCGGAGGCTGGACCATGCTGCTCTATCAGATGTTGAATAAAAAAAATCAAAGGCTGGGATTTCAAATGTGACAGCTTTCCACTGAATGCAAAGTTATTTTGCAGCCACAGGCTTGTGTTATACAGTATGTAATGGTGTGTGTGTGTGTGTGTGTGTGTGTGTGTGTGTGTGTGTGTGTGTGTGTGTGTGTGCGTGTGCGCGTGTGTGTGCATGCTTGTATGCATGTGTGTGTGTGTGTGTGTGTGTGTGTGTGTGTGTGTGTGTGTGTGTGTGTGTGTGTGTGTGTGTGTTTGCGCACACCTGTGCATGTCTGCAAACGTGGTCCAATAAACACGAGAGAGGGAGGCAAAGCACGGGGGCCCTGTCATATCAAAAATATGGTACCCTTCCCTTATTTAACAGTGCCTTGCCACCAGACGCTACCCTCGCCCCACATTAGCCACATCATGTTCCCAATTCTCCCCCAATAACATTGCCGGTCCTGGCAGCGGGCTCGCCCACGCAGGCACGAGTCGAGAGGACAACTGGAGAAAGATCACAGTTCGGGCCCAGTCAGACGGAAAATATGGAAATCAGGCATTGGACGGACTGACCACTGTGTGTGTGTGTGTCCCCCGTTTCAGCAAGCTGCCACAGTTTGACTGACAAACTGACTTTTTGAGGGGCTCGTGCCCATTCCAGTCAGAGTTTATTGAAGGTGATTTTGATCTCCTCCATGAGGCCACAGCAGTGGCGCTGCCATCTGTCACCTTGATTGCATGGCGGCCTCTCTAGGGGGAGCGCTATGGCTCCTGATCGTTTACAGATTGCGTTGCTTTCGCCTCCATAAGGGCCACATGCACAGGGCCAGATGGTGAGCATACACGCTTATTATGAGTCTTTATCTCTGTGCAGGAAGGAGTGGAACCATTAGGTCTCCCTCAGGATCTCCACTTCTCTCTGCAGCCATGCTGTTCCTCCACAAATACAGTCCTCTTCTTCAGCTGTCACTGGCCTCCAACAAAACACACACACACACACACACACACACACACACACACACACACACACACACACACACACACACACACACACACACACACACACACACACACACACACACACACACACACACACACACACACACACACACACACACACACACACACACACACACACGTGCACAAAGCATAGGACCACTTGTCAAAGAAACAAACAGAACACAACTCCACACAGGGCACATAATGGGCATACAGACACACGCACGTGCGAGCACACATTCACACCTGTTTCTAATCCTGCATAATGGCAAAATATGGTGTGTGGCAAACCTGTTTGATGGGAGGAGTATTGGTGATGGCATCGTCATTATGTCACGGACCGAGGCTATTTATGTCAATATGCTGCTGGTAAATATTGAGATTTTGAGTGTTTTGCATACATTCTATGAATATTAACATATAAACCGTACCACACTTTTCTATCATATGAGTCTGACAGTATAATACTACATGCAACACTATGAACACATTGGCCAATGGCCATTCGCCGCACAGTTATCATTACTACAGTAAGGTCCTCTTAAAGAAGGCTTAAAATTTGAGTGCCTAGGAACTGTGACAATCAAATAATATGGACATCATACTGAGAACAGAGAGTGCACACATGTCCCTTCATGCATGAGGCTGATTCAAACAGATTCAGCCTAGTATGAGACATTGGCAGGAGGCTGTTATCCCTATCCCTGACATATGTACTGCATGACCAGGAGGGTGAAAAGTATGTTCGGGATTAAAAACTAACATGTGTACCGTCACTGCACATTTGTCATGCTCTTTTAGAATTCACAATGCCATTCACAAATGGGTTGTTTTATAGGGCGAGAAAAAGGGAACTCATAGTGGTTATTCAGGCGTTTATAGTGTAATGCCTTAATAAACATTTGGTAAGCGCCACATAAAAGGTAATAATATCCAAGTTGATCAGTGATTAACCAAGAGCATTTCAGAGCACGCTTTAATGCATAAGGCTTAACTGCTTGAAGCATGGCTTAATTTCTCTCAATTATGTCTAATCTAATGTTTGGATTCCCTCGGCAAAGATACACTATTCAACCGCACAGCGGACCTAATGAATGAAGCAACACTTGCTCTCGTAAATACATTTGTGAATCCTCACGGTACCGTGTTGTTGACAGAGGAAAATCGACTTTTGTACACAAATAACACAATAAAGTCCACTGCAATAGCCACTCTACAGTATCTGCTTGGTTTTGTCATGAACCTGCATTGAGGGACGCCTCTGCATGCACGTTATTGTCCTTTGCTGTCCCTGATTCTCTGTCCTCGGGCGATGTGGCAATGTGCTGCACTTTCAGGACAACAGCCGGCTATCTGTGAGGGCGAGGCCCCTCGTCAGTCTCCAGCACGGCACACAAACTGACATACTGTATGCCAGCCTGTGGTCACAATGCTGCTTAAGGCATGGAGCAAATGCTCTGCAACCACTCACTGTATTCAGAGTCAAGGCAAGATGACCTGAAAAGCTATTGAAAGATCAATAACGTACAGTAGGTGAGAAGAGACAACATTTTAGCCACACAGATGGATCCAGCCAATGAAGACAAGTGTATGAATGCAAGGCTACTTTATTTTTAAATTAGAGCATCAATAAACCACACACTTAATTGCGACCGTAGGTCGCATTTACTACCAAAACCTCCACCAGCTGTGAGTCCGTCCGTCAGTCAGTCTGTCTGTCTGTCACACCTCACACGTCACACTTTTGCCCTGCTCATATCTTTGCAACCGTCCCCGGAGCTCCCAGGTCCCTGGGCGACCCCCAGGTGTAAAAAATGACCAAATGTGCAAAAATGACCAAATGACCATCCCAACGGGGCTGCTCACGGGGAATTCCCGGGGACCACCGACTCCTGGTGCTCCAGAACGGATGCAAAAGTGGTGACGCCCCCAGTGGAGGACCCCCTCCACTGCAGCTCACATAAAATGCCGCAACTCGGGCTAAGAGCGTCCGGAGAGCCGGGGCCGGTACCTATTCGTCCGCCAAGGCAACGCGGAGACCCCACCCCTCATTTCTCACATGGCCCTCTTCTAGCGCCACCATGAGGCAGATTCTTGCAAAACACATTTTTGGACACTGCTCCTACAATTTTTGCCCTAAAATCACGCAAATCGGTACACAGTATGTCTACACTCATTTCATCAACTTGGATCTGTCCCATATTGCGCCACCTTCAGGCCAATTTTTAAAACACATTTTTGGCCACTGCTCCTACAATTTTTTCCCTAAAATCACGCAAATCGCTACACAGTATGTCTACACTCATCCCATCAACATGAATCTGTCCCATATAGCGCCACCTTCAGGCCGATTTAAAAAAAAATATTTTTGCCCTCTTTGTGGAGATAAGCGACCAACGGTCGCTTATCTCCCGATTAGGGAGTCTTACTGGTTATTTAGCTAACTGAAAAGTGTTATCACACCCAATCTCACAGCAACAGCCTATAAACAATTCATTAATACCCTTCAATCTATCATCAGGGATGACCTACACTCTACATTGTAGGGGTTTTGCTCATGAGGTCACAAGCAAAAGAAAATAAACATTAGCCTACACTAGCACAGAGACAGAGTCCTTGACTAACTAACATACAGGCCACACGGTGCCGTAATGTCTCCACGCTAAACATGAACATAATCGCTCACAAAAGAAGGTCAGCAGGGCCTTCGGGGGGTGTACTGTACTGAGCAGCACCTGAACCAGGCCCAAGTGCAGATCAGTGGGGTACCATGCAAAGTGCCACAAGCACCCGGCCCTCGCAGGCCTGTCACAGACTGAAGGTGTCACCCAGAAAACAGCAGTTAAATTAACCTCGGTGGGCTCCCACTAAAAACAGCCTGCAGCACGCCAGTCTTGCCCAGCCCAGCCCTGCCTTCTCTGTCTCTGCCCAGTTCGGCCATGCTTTCTCTGTTCAGGACATCGCTGAAGCTACAAAATATCTACATCACATGATGTGGTGAAGATTGGAAAACGGGAGCATAGGTTAAGGCTATTCTAGGAACCGGCCACAGCTTTCCACAAGTGAAAAGTCAAACTACCTTTAAAGCTACAAACCATGAGTTTTTGCAAAGATAACTGAACTGCAATAAAGATAGCGGTGCATCTAGTGTCCAATCTGGCGTGCCGCCTACTTCAACCCGTCAACCAGTAACCTGCGTCCTCCAAACCAACACACCAGGGTAGAAATGTCTTCAAGAGGTGGTGCCATAGTTGTGTTCTTTTTCTGGTTTTCATGTGTCTATGAGGTTGACAATACTTCATTAGACCCCCTGGTGTGGTTGTTATGAGTAATTATGTATTCCCTTTGTATTTTGTATTTCTTCCTGGAGGCTAACACCTTGTGGGTCAAAAGTGCCAATACAAAAACCCTCCCCTTTTGTGTGGCTAACTTCAGCTGGGTCACCCCCCACCTGACAACCAGGCATACTTAATACTTAACTCTTTCTGTACACTCTTTTGGGAAAAAAATCATCCTCCCAGAATTATCATGATACCTGATAATCATGTTAAGGGGGGAAATAAATCATGGCACTGCATCTTTAATGGAATAGTAGGGAGACCAACTTGTGACCTCCAAACAGGGCAGATGTTTATGTTGTATTAATATACTCTATCATACATATTGGTTAAAAGTATTGGTTAAAACCTCAACTGACATACTAGACATTTGTGTAGTAGCATATCACAGTCTCGCTGACAGCTAGCTAGTAGCTACACTGCCTTAGTGCTATCCAACACTGTGACATATAACGCCATTCAATCAGTTTCATTTGTGCCCATCAAGGGGGCCATTTTTGTTCAGTTTACATTCCGCACAATCCCCTACTATGTGCCGTATAGAGGATTAATCTAATTGAACAGGCAATGTGGCACCTCACCGGAGACATACCATCAGTGCACACCAGAGCTGAGTTACTTAGAAGCTTTCCCTTGTTTCCCTTGGAATTAGCTTGGAGAGTGCGTGCATACAACCATACGCACTCATTTCAGCACACACATATACACACAAACACACTCTCCCCGCCCTTTTCACCCTTCTGCATCAATCTGTTCCCAAGCTGTTCCCACATTTTGGTGAATTTCCCAGGCTAATTCTCTGGCACAAGTGGGTACTGGATCTGATTACTTTAGTGTGAACCCAACAAGGTTGCCCGATCTGCAAAGCAAAGAAGCATATTCCGAAAAACCAGGCCCATTTCATGACAAGCTTCTCAGAAAAAACAGAGAACTTACTTTAAGATAACATAAATATAACTATAATGAACAGTTATATATCAAACGCACATGCGCACATGCACACGGCAACATCCCCCACGATGCTACAATATATACGACAGCATTCATTTCACATCGATCTTTTATAAGCAGAACCCACCGGCAACGAATCCAAACCTCATTAAAGAATATAAATTCGAAATCTATTCTGGCACTCAATCCACTGCAGATTTTCCTCCTCTTTTTCACTCATAAATTACAGTTCTGGTGCACTGTGCAAATATTACCAAGCTGTAAGACAGCTGTGTCCCATTAAAATGTGTTATGGTTGCTGATTTCCTACAGCACATGGTCATCGGGCCAAATCTACAGCCAGCAATTAGCGGAGATGAAATGTTTAATTGTGCCTTAATTTTGATAAAATCTATCTGTCACACATCCCATAATCAGGCATTATGCTCACAAATCAACGTCAGCAGATTTAGGCAGGGAGACATCCACTAACTTGACAGACATGTCTAGATGTCAAAGCTCTGCCCTCCCTGTTTGATGGCTGGAAGAAGGCATGCTATTATTACAGATGGTACTACAGAGCTACTACAGAGAGGGCATGCTACAGGTATTACTGCAAAGCATACTACAAAATGAGCGTATTATCACTGTGAGTGCAATCTAGCACTACAAAGGACACCGGTGTGTGTGTGTACTTGCTACCACTGCAAAAGGCGTGGGTATGAAGAAGCCATGCTATGGCCACAAGTAGGTACTGCTTGGTTCCTGGATTGAATTCAATTGTTGAATACAATTTACGCATTTAGCAGAATATAAATACAGGTATGGTTTTATGCAATAAAATTCCAATAATTTATCATATTCAGTATATTATCTCATTTATCCTGTTTTCTACTTCACAAGAAACAAACGGAAGTGTTCAGTAAGTAAGTAAACCCAAGACAAGAGCATGTGGGTGATCTTGATAGAATCACAGGAAGACACGACAAATGCATTCTGACAGATGGACTGCAGGAGTGAGGAGTGGAAGAAGGTCAAGATGGGAGACACACAAAATCCATCCATACAGATAGAGTGTGTGTGCTCGTGCGTGCACGTGTGCGTGTGTGTGTGTGTGTGTGAGTGTGTGTGTGTGTGTGTGTGTGTGTGTGCGTGCGTGCGTGTTCTCAACCACGAAGGCCTGCCAAAGCACGGTCCAGCTGGGCTGCGAGGAGCGTCGTGAGGGTCTCACCGTGTGTTACATCATTCTCCAGAGGAAAGCAGAGGAAAGGACCACTTATAAACCCCCCAATCTGATGGCAGGAGGGAAACGAGAGCTGATGGTCTAAACGATGAGCCGCTCAACCTATTGACCCAACACAGCCTAGTATTTCCTGTTCCTGCCTGAACCTCTAGTCTTTTGCATCCGTGTTATCCACTTCTTACAAAGTCACATGTATAGTCTTGTATATACACAACCTAACACAGCTTTTCAAATTCTATAAATACATCTCTTAAGGTATACAACAACCTTGAGCTAACACAGCGACACAGCTAAATGTGTTTGTGAAAATAAGATGCACTGGGAACTGCTGCCGTTTTGCATATTTATGACTTAACGTTGTCCCAGAGAGAGGCCGTCCCCTCCCCGGGGGCATTATGGGTGATTATTGTCATCTCAGTGCAGCCAGTTATTCACCAACATGCACCACATAAAGCACATCATTATAAAAAGGCCACGACAGGAAATGAGACGTGGGGCAGGACTCCAAGAGCAGCCTTTTCTAATCACAATGGCCAACTGTCACCCTTCTATATCCACTTGTACAGCAGGGCATTAAGCGGCCGGCGCTCTAGGATTTCACCGCAAACTTTTAAGTGGATCCGCGGTGGTAGGACATCCTGCATAACATGTGGCACCCATGATAATTAAGGCAGAATGAACACAGGCGGGTTTATGGCCCTTCTGCTGCCAGGCGATGGATGCCAGATAGGCACAGTCCTCATGTTTGAGCAGCAGACTTGGGTCCAGACGCCCACCAGTCTCTAACACTTCTCACCACAACAACTGTTCTGGAGGAGAGGACCACTTTCAGCAGAGCCGCTTGTCACACAGACTCTCCTCCTCGTAGACGAGGCTGAATAAATTGAGGACAGTGCTAGGAACTCGCCAAATTACTAACGCATATTTTGCCAGATGGATATTGTTGGCTAGACCGATACACCACATATTTTAATATAATCTGATTCAAAGATGTGGAATATAACACTAATACTGTTAAGTTATAATATATTGTTTAGCATATAGAAAAAACACACACACACACACACACACACACACACACACACACACACACACACACACACACACACACACACACACACACACACACACACACACACACACACACACACACACACACACACACACACACACAAAACAGTTACCGTATATTTTCAAATAGTAGCTCCGGGCGTTTAAAACGCAAAATCGATTTGGACCCCAGGCGGCGATTTGCAACATTTATTTGCATCTATTTAAAAGGCATTTGATATGCAAAATGGGGTCAGACCTACTATTAGATACCCGGCTTCTATTTGCCCCCGGGCTACTATTTGGAAATATACAGTAATTAAAATCCAAACAATATTCACACAACAGTACGATACAAAAGGGAAGACCATGGATGACCCAGAAATAAACCCAGTCACACTAGTACTCATCAAGGAGGTAAAGTTATAAGTTATACGTTTTGTTTTCTTCAGATCACAGAGGACAAGACGTCGCTACATTATCAGTTCCATGTATTTGAGTGACTGAGCATTGACAACCAGCCCCATCAAAGCGTCCGTCCCCCCCCCCCCCCCCCCCACACCACCACACGGCACAGCACACAGCACACACGGTGACTTGACTTCATCTGTGGGTTGCCACTACAAGGGAGGGGACATCAATAAAAGTGAGCGATCCGCCCTCCTGTCCTTGATTTCTTGTGTTTTGTTCTTGGATTAAAGACGAACGTTTGTGATTTGCATTCTTAAAACATTGTGATCCAAAACAATTATCCTCCCCCTTCTGTGTTTTTCCTTGCAGCAAACGATTTCGGATTACAGGGCCTTGGTGATCATTGGCTCCTCGTGGCCTTGTTGCACTGACAATATTTGAAGTTTCCTGCAGTAACTTCATTAACCGTATTTTGTCCAGAATTAGTGGAGCGTGCTGAAAATTGCTAATGACAGATGTTTCTCCACACTGTCACACTCCTTGTATCATTTGATTTGGAAAGCAACATACGGTGTTCTGCTCCATCAGTATGTCACAGACTGTCTGCAAACAGCTGGTCATAACTCAGTTCAGTGAAAACCATTACTTTCCAATGAAGTGCTGGACACGGTCCAAATTGGGTTTTGGCATGGCCTCAGCTGCACCCATGATGCAGTGGCAGTGCAGACCAGTGTTGCAGGTACACGGAGGGAGGAGGAGCGAGGAGGTGAAAGGAAGGGGGAGCCGGCGCTCTTTACTCCGGCAGGGTACACACACAGCACTCGGTCATAGCAGTGGTTCTGAACCATTTCAGGCCGCGACCCCCCAAATAATCATATTTGAATTGGGGACACCCTGCACAAGCACTTGGAATTGTAGTAGATGGCATTACATTTAGTTTGGCTCGATCTGTTCCATTGTGAAAATAGCCGATCTACATGCTCACAACGCCTCGCAATTTCTGCCTCTAATATTTGACAATTTGACCAATGTTTGACCAGAGGTACTAAAAAGGTCTTTAAAGTCCTTAAATTGTCACTTTAGAAATGTGCAGATACCCTGTATACACTTATACTGTATGTTGGTTTGTTTACTGTTGAGAGAGAAAACAATGTTCCACATTGAGTTTATCATCTGGGGACCCCCCCCCCCCCCCCCCCCCCAAAAAAAATAATAATAATAATAATAATTTGGGGACCCCTCTGAGGGTCCCAACCCACAGGTTGAGAACCATTGGGTTAAAGAACATTGTCTACAGTAGGTTAGCACTCTACAAGATGTCAACAATCATGAGATCGAAGTGGTTTGTATTTAACAACTTAACCCAAGACCTGAGGCCGATTCTACAAATGTCTTCTAAATCCTTCCAAGGTTTTTTGAATAACATTACAGTTTCTATGATCAGTGGTTCTCAAACCTTTTAATGTCAAGGACCTCAACATTATATGTATATCTATTTTATACTCTATGGTATGACGGTGTGGCACAAACATAGCGAATATAGCCAATACATCTGCTAGTTTAATAATTTTTGCCTATGATGACATGCCCAATATTGGGACGCAGAAAAAGGACACAGTTGTACTGTAGTACAACAGTCCGTCGACTGAAATGATCACCAACGTACAGTACTGTAATTAAAGGTGAGGATTATGGGTGATCCACTACAGAGTTCTGGCCAGGAGCTCTGAACTGTGTGCCAGGACATCTAACAGCTCAGCTGTTGTCTGAATGCAACAGAAGTGTCAGTGACACCTCACTCCATCTCTAAAGATAGGGCAGTTAATGATATTCTGATGCTTGTCTTACTGGTATAAATTAACTATTTGGTCCTGGCTATTTCAGCTGTAAAATGACATGCAGAACACACACACACACACACACACACACACACACACACACACACACACACACACACACACACACACACACACACACACACACACACACACACACACACACACACACACACACACACACACACACACACACACAGCCTTTTTAATTAAATCTCTGAAGCTAGATTGCTAGAATGTCCAGGGGGTATATTAGCTATAGAATGGTGTTTAGCCTACATAAATAAATGCCTGCATGTCATGTCCAGTAACACGTTTTTAAACAGGGCCTTTTTATATTTTGATTTGATTGAATACTTTATTAACTGTCTGCATATAGCCCACAGTGGTACGATTTTACAATGATGCTATAAGGAAAACACAAAACGCCCTATAGAGGCTTGTTTCCATTGTGGCCCTGTATACATAAAATGTGTTTACCTATGCTGTGACTTGTTCATTCGGTCATCTTGTGTCATGAGATGCTGAAGTTCTTTGCTGTCGTTTGATGTTAAAGGGTCAGAATGAAGCACCAGTAAGCTTACCCAACAACACAGCAACGTATCGATGTACTGTATGCCCTCTGGCAGTCTCTGGTCCTGTTCTCCACACTCCCTGCTGCATGCTAGGAGAAGTGACAACAATGAAGTAAATTACAATAATGGCCACCTAAACGTCAATGTGTGAATTCAGTTGTATTAATATGCCCCCTTCTATCCCCCTGGACGTTGTCTTTGATGCAAAGGCCTGTTGTCTCAATCAGTGTAATAAGTATGAACCCACTCAGAGCTTTGACAGGCAGCCCACCCTCCCTGCCGGAGTGGGCCCTACTGAACTTAACTGTCTGTACCCTAGCTCTCTCGGTGTCAGGCATATTCGCCTATAACATATTCGCCTACACGCATTTGGTCCTTTCGCCTGGCATTTTCGCCTTGGAGGAGAGTCTTTTCACCTACCTGTCTGAGCCATTTCGCCTACCCTCAATTCTGCTGTCAGACTGTCCATGATCTCTTTGTCATTTAAATATTATAGTGACTGTGACAGTGGTGTTACATGTCAAACCTACACACGGCTATCCTATGCACTCCATAGTAATCACATAAATACAGAGCTATTGGAATCAGGTCAGGTGCGCCCAAATAATTAATTAATCCATGTCCCGATACTATAGGCTACATTCTTTGGTGCAGTATTGAACAGTATTGTAAAATGAACAGTATTGTAGGCCTATATTGTTTTAACATTAGGCTATACAAAATATATATGTAGGCTATTAGCCTATATAGGTCTATATAAGATATATGCTACACCTAAATAGCCTATAGAATCAACCTTGCCTGTCAACAGGCATAAAAAACTATTTTGCCATTTTTTAGGAATAAAATGTGATGTAAATAATAAATGTCAAATAAACTGTTAGATTCACTTGACACCACTGTCACAGTCACTATAATATTTAAATGACAAAGAGATAATTTGCAAACATGGACAGTCTGACAGCAGAATTGAGGGTAGGCGAAATGGCTCAGACAGGTAGGTGAAAAGACTCTCCTCCAAGGCGAAAATGCCAGGCGAAAGGACCAAATGCGTGTAGGCGAATATGTTATAGGCGAAAGTGCTAGTGACCGCTCTCTCTTGTCTTGCAGCACTTGACTTTAAAACCAGAAAGCAGTGGTGGAAAAAAGTACTACATTTGTTTTACTTAGTAAAAGTATAAATACTGCAATGTAGAAATACTCTTTTAAAAGTAGCCTACAAGTCCGGAATTCAAAATGTATTTGAATAAAAGTAGGCTACAAAAGTATAGGTATAAAGAAGTAAAAGCAGGCTACTCATTATGCAGAATGTCCTATTTCAAAGTTTTTTTTTTAATGTAGGCTATACATATCTTGTGTGAGCTTGTAGAAGATTATTTTCAAAAGGCAGAAATGGGCTGAATTGGTTAATGTATGTTTTTGTAATTCAAAATTCAATACAAAGTAACTAGTAACTCAAGTTTTCAAATAATTGTACTGGAGTAAACTGTAAAAGTAGCCTACAATATATTTACCTCTGACCTCTGAGGTGTATTGGAGTAGAAGTAAAATTACTCAAAATTAGAAATACTCAAGTAAAGTAGGCCTACAAATAATGGGCCTAGGCTACCTCAAAAGTGTAGGCTACTTAAGTAGGCCCTACAGTTACAGTACTTAAGTAAATGTACTTATAGTTACTTACTTAGTTTACACCACTGCCAGAAAGTAATTGATAAACGTCTAGAAGCCTATGGCTATATTATTTCATGGAATTTCAGAGATGTTGGTCAAACAAACAGAAGATGTCATTTGAATTCCTTCCTCTAGTCTAAATGCCCTAAACATACCTTTTTACTTTACAAGAATCCCGCCATCAAACCCGTCCTGTCAACCTGGCTGTGAACAAGTGACCTGATTGAGAGCTGACTGACCAGCTGCAGCAAAATAATGCTAACTTCATACTTCGTCAGAATATCTACACGACGGTGTCGCGCGCGAAAATAGCAGACCTGCGTTAGTTTTGACACGCCCCCAGTATTATTTACGCCCAGTTAGTTGTCTCCACCAGCCGAAGGCTTGGGGGAGAGTATGTTTTCCCCTTCGTCCGTCCGTGTGTGCGTGCATGCGTCCGTGCGTCCGTGCGTCCGTCCGTGTGTCCTCGCAGTTTGTGTGCAGCTAATCTCAGTCGCCGTTGGCCCGGTCGCTGCCAAAGTGAGCACACACATTCCCTGGATGCCAATCTAGAACCTCTGCCCTAAATTTTTCAAATGGGCCTTTTCTAGCGCCACCTAGTGGCCGATGTTTGCAAAACACATTTCTGTGCACTACTCTTACAGATTTTGTCCAAAAATCCTACAAATCGGTAGGCAGTATCTCGACAGTCATGTGATCGACACAGATCTGTCCGATTTTGCATATTCCTTCCTGATTGGCTAAAATTGGCTTCCAAAGTTTGTAGGATTGAGCCGTTTTGAACAAAATGCCTCAAATCCCAAACGCAAAGTGCAATTATCATGAAATCGCGCACACACGTTCCCACTAGGCCGAGGAAGAAATGCCACTTAATTTTTTTTAAATCAGCCTCATGGTGGCGCTATAACAGGCCGATTTGTGGTTTTACCTATAACTCCATCGATCAGTTTCAAACTTTGTAAGCGCACTCCCTAGAGGCTAAGGATAAACCTTTGCCCTGCATTTTTCACATCAGCCTTTTATAGCGCCACCTTTGGGCAGACTTATGTAAAACACATTTTTGGATATTACTCCTTGAGATTTTATCCAAAAATCACGCAAATCGGTACACAGTATCTCTATAGTCATGTGATCAAGTCCGATCCGTCTGATATTTCATATTCCATCCTGATTGGCTAATATTAGCTTCCAAAGTTTGCAGGATTGCTCCGTTTTTGAACAAAATGCTTCAAATCATCAACGCAGCTTGCGATTACCGTGAAATTTGCCACACATATTCCCACTACGTCAAGGAACAAATGCTACCTTTTTTCACATTGGCCTGTTATAGCGCCACCAGCAGGTAGAGTTTAGCAAAACACATTTTTGGAACACAATGCTTCAAATCATGCATGCAGCGTCCGATTTCCATGAAAGATCTATGGTGAAGAACACATGCCACCCTTTTTACATTGGCCTATTAGTAGTAGCACCACCGGGACACACGGCCTGGTGGAGACCTGTGCTCGGAAGAGCACTGCTTCTAGTTTGGTTTGATTTTCTATTTGAGGAAATGCATGCACACTGCACATGCAGAATAATGCAATTCGATAATGTTTGGTAACCTACTTACTTGGTCTGGGCTGTGGGTCCTAGATTTACAGTATTTGCCGTAGATGTTCTGTTTTTTCGGCCATAACTTCATAAATATTGTCCAAATTCTTGATATCCTGCCACTTTTTAGGAAATAACGCTACAGTTGAAAGCAAATTACAGCACATGTATGTGAAGTCAAATAAAATAATAAAAGAAGTCAGGATATATATATATATATATATATATATATATATATATACTATAATTTTGCGAATGTCTGTCTGTCTGAGTGAGTGAGTGAGTGTCTGTCTGTCTGTCTGTCTGTATGAAACAGCGTTTCTCCTCGGTGGCTGGAGCAATTGATCTGAAATCGCATCACCATTAGCATATGAACACACCTGACATAACTGTGAAGCCCGTTTGTCACTTTCACAAATCGTATGCTGTATATTCGCATTTTTATGGTGTATCTATATCTATTTAGCCTACAGTACCTTTTGTGACCACACATGTTAAGGGAGGGGCGCTGTTGTTCAGGCCATGCACAATCACACACAAACCCACACACACACACACACACACACACACGGGGGGGGGGGGGGGGGGGGGGGGGGTTCTGGCCCTGTTACAGATGTTGTCCAAAAATCATGCAGATCGGTACACAGTATCTCTGTAGCCGTTAAATGGAACGGGTATTTCTTACATTGATGCTCCTACATATTAGCATGCAAGCACCAGTTAAAGTTACTTTCCATCCCTCATATACTGTGTGCACAGTGCACATCCCATAACCCACACACTGCACATCATTTCGGAGCTCATATCTTTGAACGGGTAAGGGCTAGTATATATATATATATATATAAATAAATAAATATATATATATATATATATATATATATATATATATATATATATATATATATATATATCATTTTTTCAATTATGTATTTACATCCAACTGTTTAAATAGAGATTTATAAATGTTCATATTTTTTTACAGTATTTCCCAGTAGTATATCTATGTATATGGGAGTTATCCTGATGTTACATCTCTAGCCACCCTGTTAGCAGACAATCAGCAGCTCCATTAAAGCATACAGAGAGAATAAACACACAGCACGCCTTTGGAGGAATATTTCCCTATTAAGCTGCTTAGATGTCTCCCATGTGGATATACCCTATTATATCCAATATTAATGTCAGGCTAGCAGTTCTGTGGAGCACACTACATTAAATACGCTGTTTAGCCACGAAGAAGTGAGAAATGAAACATCATTCGTGTTTTCATGGATGCATAAGCTTTGAGCACACCGTATTCGTGAAGCATGGCATGTTATTGCTTTTAATGGGGCGTTGTTTACTCACAATACAAGGAGATGTGTGTAATCGAGCTACCTGACTTAACACTGGCTAGACCAGGGGTCTTCAACAGGGGGTCCAGGACCCCTAGGCCTAGGGGTCCTCAGAGTTACTACAGGGGGTCCTTCAAATCTTTGTGTGATAGAAACTTGCTGGGAAACTTTATATGAACCACCCTAGCATCCATATTTTGAGAACCTTTGCCAAAAATAGCAGATCTACAAGCGCGGTGTGGCGTTGTGAGCTTGAAGTTCGGCTATTTTCGGCAAAGAGGTTTGGTGTAGAGGGGAGAAAAGAGCACATTAAGTACAGAGCGAAAGGTCAAGTTTATTAAGTATTGACAGTTCAAGTGGTTACATATCTGATAACACAAATTGACATTGTATCCAAAATACACTGATGATTGTGCTGTCAAACGATGAAACTATATGGAATCTGGGGGCCTCTGTTTCATCTCTCTCTCAGCTAAGGGGTCCTTGGTCTGAAAACGTTGTAGACCCCTGGCCTAGACTATAGCTGCCATAAGGAAATGCCATTATTTTCAAAGTGGTTCATAGGTGCTGTGGAAGACTAGGAGCAGTGATAACTTGAACATAATAAATTACCTCAGTAACCCTAATCAAGATATTTTACCATTTCAGCATGCCATCCTAACCTTCCCTCGGAAGGCTACTCCATGACCCAAAACTGACAATTGTGTTAATTAGATTTGATGAGGTTAGTTGACACACATTCACGTTTAACTGCATTAAAGAGAAAGGAAGAAGACTTCACCATGTGATTCATCAGCTCAATCAACACTAATGACTCTAATGCTTCCTGGGATTTAATGTTGTACAGAATCCACATACATACTGAGACCTGACTCAAATGACAGTAGGAAATTTGAAGGGCCCGACGGATGAACAAATTCTCTTCTGAGTTCTCTTTTCTTCACTCTCTTCCATCTTTCATCCTCTCAGTATTTAGTTTTTTCTATCTATGCTTATCTCTTGACCTGCACAACATAGACTCTGCTATTGTCTGTATTTGTTCATTCAAAACAGAAGCAACGATCAGATCCTTCATGCATAACAGCAAGACCATCTCTCCAATCACTCTATAACCCTCTGAGTATCACCCCTGATTTCACCACAAGGATCCTCGACAAAACAAAAGCCACATCTATCGGCGTAATTGGCCCCAGTGTTTAAGTGGATAATGCGGTTATTACTGCATTCTTTGCTTCATTTTTTTCCACGTAATGCTCCTTTCCCTCTCTCCTGTTTTTCTTTTTTCCCCCCCTGAAATTATTGAGCTGGTAAGTTCAATGCAGAGGCACGTATGCACTCTGGAAAGGTAATCTAGGAGCCAGTTGAGCCATGACAAATAGGGACAGCTGGCCTAATTGAATCATTTGAGCTAAGACAGCTCAACTTGGTTATCCCCTCTGCAGCCCACACTGATATTAGTGTGGGAATCATTAGCCATGAAATCATGTCTGCTCTCTCTGACTGCATCCCTTATGACATGACAGCCAGCCCAGTCTGTCTCTTTCACTCTCACACCAAAAAAGAGCCCTTTATCATAAACAGGCAGAGGTAGAGGCAATTTGGACAGATTGGCAGAACAAGATATTTTTTCTTTTTGGATGTACTGTACATACTTGTGAATTATGTGCAGTTTACTGGGTTTTATACGTGCATCATGGCATTATTGTACTGATAAATCACAATCAGGTTGTTTTAATCATATGTTACGAGGATAAAACAATCTGTTGCTAACTCAGTCTTCTCCACTTCTCCATTTTGTGAATACATTTTCCCCCCAAATCTATTTGTAATAGATTACATATAGCATAACACCTTCAGTGGTTTAGGGTGTATTTCTGTGGGTCCATCAATGTGCTGTTTTGACAAAAGCCAATCTCTGTTTTAGGGGCTGCTGGTCACACTTCAGGGGCCTTAATGAGACACAATTACACTCATTCCTGAAGAGCAATTGCCAGTAACGCAATCAGGTGAGCATGATCGGGTCCTCTGTAGCGTGGAGGCCTCTTGGTGGAGTGCAAGAAGGGTGCCACATGTCCTGAGACCCCTCCTGCCTCGCAGCCTGTTTCCTCTGTTCCCTCCCTGCAGGACGCCCCTCCGTGCCAGGCTTTGCCACAGGCAGCTACAGGGCTGAGGGGGATGGAACAGCGAGACAATCACTTCCACACAGAGAAACATTTGGTTGTAGAAGAACTGGATAAGGGACAGTGGCTGGCAACGGAGCATGACTGTGGTTTCATGAGGTATGGTGTGTTTTCCCTGCATAATTTCAGTGAATAGCAAAATATGGAGATTTAATTTAACTCTAAAAGAGTGAAAAGGGACCCTTGTGTCTAGCTTCACAATTTTTCTTTTAGATGAACACTACAGATTTTACTATGTGTGTTTTAACGATTCAATTCCTGTCACTGCACTGGTCAGTAATCCTCATCTTTCTTCCAGCCCAAATGCATTCTTCATTACATGACAGCCTTATTGGGCAGTGGAAAAGAGCTTGCGACAATTCGATAACTCTGTAACGTGGTCAACCATGGTCAATTGTGTCTTCTTCCTTGGCGTGGGATGTAGGACACGAAGCAAGGGTATTAAGAGTGAATGGATGGTGCACGCTTGTGCTGGGTGTAATAATCTACATCCATCCCAGACTGAGTGAGGAGGCCTGGTTTAATGGAGCCCAGGCTGGAGATACTGTGCAATGTTCAGGCCCATTTCCCTCTGACTCACATTCCACAGAGGTGGCATGACCCCAATGAGACGCCTGCTTTACCCAGGTGGCAGTGAGCGATGCTCTCCCGCAGTCCCAGGGCAAGGGAGCGAGGAGACCCTTCTTTACCCGCTACGGCCAGGCTGGAAAAACAGTCCCTGCACACAGACTTACAAGCACACATCCCTCGAACACATGCACTACAGTACATGCGTGCTGCACCCTTTGCAGCCTCGCGACAGACCAGATTTCAACAGGAGCGCGGAAGAATATCACACTGACAATCGTCTGGAAATATCTCTCTTGTAGTTGAGGCAGTCAGTGTCCTGGTCTAACTACACACTCTCTCTCTCTCTCTCTCTCTCTCTCTCTCTCTCTCTCTCTCTCTCTCTCTCTCTCTACCTCTCTCTCTCTCTCTCTCTCGCTCAGGGCTTTTTAAATGAGTGCCTCTGACTCTCCCTGGATGTTTACACATCATTAATGTTCCGCCTGTCTCTTCCCCATCTCTCCTCTGTCCTTTTGGAAAAAGATGATGTGGATCTGAGGTGGAAGCAGGGGAGTCACAAGGGGGGGACTGAGTTACTATAGGGCCCAAGGTGGAGGGGCCGTAATTATTTTATACATTAGCTATTGAAAAATAGCAGATATACAAGCTCACAGCGCGGCACGCTGCAAGCTTGTAGATATGGTATTTCTTAAAAGTGTTTCTTAAAATGTGTGCAAATCTTTGAATATATGAATTTTTTTAAGCAAACATTTGCAACTAAAATTTTGCTTCTGCGGGGTCCCTGGAACTAAATATTTTGAGATGGGGGTCCGTGGCCAAATACATATTTTGGGGGTCTTTCACATGAAAGATGTTTGAGCACCACTGACATAGAAACATAGGTTTTTCAAAAAACCTTCAAAGACTTCACGACTTCTCAAAAGGAGCAGATCTACAAGCTCGCAGCGCGGCACTCGGTGCCGCGCTGTGAGCTTGTATATCTGCTATTTTTCAATAGTTAAAACACAAAATAATGCAGTGAACCCTTGTACCTTGTACCTTCCCCCCCCCCCCCCCCTTTTCTTTTTTTCTGCCTTTGTATTTGATGTTATGCTTTTGAAACTGATATTATCCTAGATAAAGTACTGTGTTCTATCCGTCTGTCTTTCAATGTTATATGAGATACTTAAAGTGTGGTTCCTGTGAAAATAAGCCTCGGCTTTCTAGGATCTCCTTTTAGTTGACCTTGTACCAGTGATTTGTACTGTCATGAAACTGTACTTTTTTCTATTGCAAACTTCTAATAAATTCTTCAATCAATCAATCAATCAATCAATCAATCAAAGTACCCTGCAGGGCCCATAATTTGGTGCGACACCCCTGGGTGGAAGAATAGACAGTTCCTGGTCGTGTGTGAGAGGGGAACTATAGAATTGTTGAATTGCATTATGGGAACGAGCTGGGAGGTACAGAACATCTCAGAGAGTGAGACAACAGCTTAGTTTATGTCAGTAAGAACAGTGAGGTAAACCCATTAGGTTGTTGACTCTTTTCAGGCTCTACTTGATGTACACACTTTAAAGCCCTTCTAGAAGACAAAATTACAAAAGCATATTAACGTAGACTATACAACTAATTAGACAAACTGTAGACACCTATACATCTAAAAAAAAAAATTTAACCTAGAAATTAATCACAATTGTGACCAATGTGCACATTTGAAAAACTGTAGAATTGTCAAAAGTGAGGCAATCAGGAAAGTTTATATGAAGACATTGAAGGTTTGAAAATAACTTTCAAAAAAGTGGGTGAACAGGAAAATACTGTGTGTGTGTGTGTGTGTGTGTGTGTGTGTGTGTGTGTGTGTGTGTGTGTGTGTGTGTGTGTGTGTGTGTGTGTGTGTGTGTGTTCGTGTGCGCGCGTGTGTGCGTGCGGCAGACACGTTAGACAACACTGGTAATGAAGCATTGGCAGAAAGTGATAATTATTTTAATTAATGGTAATGGATTTAATGATTCAACATTTTGGCTAATTGATTATGATTGATTGCACATTACTAAACAAGGAAAGTGAATCAGGGAGGTAATCAGGGAGATGACAGCACAGGTCAACACTACAGCGTGACAGAACATACACTACACATGCTAATCAGGACCCAGGGAGACGCAGGGAGACGGAGAGACAGACAGACATGTGGAGGGAGGGCTGCATGCAGTGGTACAGTATAAGCAAGTAAGGAGTGAATGGCAGGTATGTAGAAAGAGAGGAAGCCAGAAAGGTGTAAAGAAATGGGCGTGTAAAAGCATTTTCATATTAAGGCAAATATCAAATTGATAAATGCATTATGGCCTCAAAACCCCATCTGAAAAGATGTTGTGACTGGGACACCCCAAATAAATTTGTGTTGCTAACCTTTCAGAATTATTCATTTTGAAAGATTCTTTAAGAAATAGTAGATCTACAAGCGCACATGTGGCATCGTGAGTCGTGACATATTGTGCGGTTGTAGATAGTTTTTTTTTCTAAATGGCAGAATTATAAAATACTAGTCCTGTGCCCGGGGGGTCTGCCCGCGTGCACAGTATCCAAGCCAAGGGATTGAATGTAGGAGTCTCAGAATTCATGTTGGAGTGCCCGTTGGGAAGATCTTTATGCCCATATATGGTGTTCCATGTTGGAGTGCCCGTTGGGAAGATCTTTATGCCCATATATGGTGTTCCATGTTGGAGTGCCCGTTGGGAAGATCTTTATGCCCATATATGGTGTTCCATGTTGGAGTGCCTGTTGGGAAGATCTTTATGCCCATATATGGTGTTCCATGTTGGAGTGCCCGTTGGGCAGATCTTTATGCCCATACATGGTGTTCCGTGTCCAGGCCAGTCTGTGATGTCAGTACTATGACATCAGAGTATGACGTCAGAGTAGCATGCAGACAGACGGTTACCATGGCGGTGAAACTGTGTAGTATCAGTGATGTCAGCATGCAAATGGTCAGACGGACGGACAGACATTCGCTAAATTAGTAGTTAGATGGTTAACGTGGTAAAACTGATTTTGATGCTATAATAACATTCTTTTCTAGGGACCCCCTTCAGACTGTTGCAATGATTTTTTCCGGCCAATGTCCCGCGTTGCCATGGTTACCATAGACTTCCATGTAATTGTGCAATTGTGTAAAAAGTGCACGCCCATGCCTAGATGATGCACCACGTGTGTGCACACTGTTCACAGCTTTCAAACCAAAAAATCCGCTTGGAAATCCGTTCAGGCATTCATGATTTATGGGCCATTATGTTTTCTTTCTTCAACAAACATGGCTGCCATGTTTGAAAGAATGGGTTGGTATGGGGGTTAAACATGCAATTTTGCGATCGCGATCATGCCTAATACATTTCTGGAGGTCCCAAAAAAAAATTTGAAAACATTTTTTTTTTTTTTTTTTTTTTTTTTTTCAAAAACGGCCCAAACTCGGGAAACTCGGGGTTGGCACAGCATTGGTATCAATACAAACTCGGGAAACTCGGGGTTGGCACCAGATGTGTTAAGTCTAAACTTGTTTTGATTTGTAATTTTTTGTCACACTGCTTGTTTTAGTTTTTTTTTTGGAGCCTAAAAGGGGGAGGGGGGAGAGGGTTGTATAATATGTGATCTTTCTGTATGCTATGTACATGTTTATAACATAAAAGCTGTTCAATACAGTTAACACATGAACATAACACGGTGCATAGAAAAATATACTTTTTCAGCCAACAACATTTCCATGCTACACTACAGTATGCTCTGCATCTGCATAGCTTATCTTAAACAGTGACTGTTGTTGTATTTTATACAATCAATGTGCCAATACAAAAGCCACAATAATGCCATGCAGAAAAGCAAAGCCGTTGCAAAGATTTCAAAATCTTCCACACAAGACTTTAAAAGCTATCCTTGACACCACTAAAGCTATTTCCATCTCAGATTTGTCACTTTTGTTACATCTGTGCAGGAAACTGAAGGGGATGCATTTGCCCGACTCTCATTATCTCTGCTCGTCTGTGTCTAATTATGTATCATAAATGGTTTTCATAGGTGTAATCTACAGCATAATTGCAGAGGGTTGACAAATGATAATGAAAAAAAGCCTTGAGGTAGGTCCATTCAATTCATGCTATTGCATCTAGTGCCTCACTGCAAAATCATGAGTGTTAATTTAACTCTGAGAGCATAATAACACTCATGATTTTATGGTGTTGTGTCTGTGACATGGGTGCATTTCTTCACAGTTAAGCACTTGAACCCTTGCATCCCTATTGTGGGGGTAACATTGGCCGAACATAGATCTTGTGAGCTTGGAGATTGGAGGGAAATAACGAACGGACCAAGAACAGAGCCAACCCCGGTCAA
The DNA here is from genome assembly GCF_963921795.1 of Nannobrachium achirus. Classification (NCBI taxonomy): domain Eukaryota; kingdom Metazoa; phylum Chordata; class Actinopteri; order Myctophiformes; family Myctophidae; genus Nannobrachium; species Nannobrachium achirus. The sequence continues at coordinate 34,597,064 of NC_137828.1, read as the reverse complement.
GTTAATCTGATGTTTGTTTCCGTTGGAGGATGCAGCATCATCTAAGTCAGTGGTTCTCAAAGTGGCGGTCCCCAGCAACAACAAAATAATATTGTACCACAATCAGTTTAACCACTTTAACCCTATTTTATACTTCGCTTATTCAAAAAAGTACAAGCCCACAACATGACCCACAGACTGTATTTTTGAAAACAATTTAAACTTCTTGAATCCAGAATTATATAAAATGTCTACATCAATCTTCTCTTCTGGAGGTCCCTGGCCCAAAATCTGTACACTACACATTACTACATACATCAATTTGGGGGTCCTCTTAACATGAAAATGTTTGAGAATCACTGATCTAAGCAGCATCATTCCGCATCATGGCCCCTCTGACCCAGTCTGTGATTATGTGTAGGTAAATCCTTCTCCTTCTCCTCGCATGCTTTCTTCCTCTCGTTTTTTCTCTTCTCAAAGAGGACACTTGTCACACACACACACTCTCCACACCACTCATCGGTTGCTATTGTCTAGCTGCCCCAACACACACACACACACACACACGCACGCACGCACACACTCCAGAAGCCCATGTCATGCAAATCTATCCCCTTGATTTCACTTTGGAGAGATGGCGAGTGGTGGAGTGTCTTGGCCTCTGCCACCTCCTCCCTCGTCCGCCCTCATCTCCTGCTCTTAGCGTCTAGATAGGGCACTCCTCAGAGTAGAGTGACTGGGTTAGACTTTAATTAATGAAATGTATGATAATGTGATTTCTTTAATAGAATGACATAGTCTAATGGTGTTGTGTGATTATGATTAATATAGTACTTTGGATGGAGAGAACCTCAGCCAAGGGCTAAATGAGTGTGCTGTGTGTGTGTGTGTGTGTGTGTGTGTGTGTGTGTGTGTGTGTGTGTGTGTGTGTGTGTGTGTGTGCGTGCGCAGGTGTGTGCGTGCGCGCGTGCGTGCGTGTGTGTCCTGAACTTGGACAGGTTTCTGGGTTGCTTTGGACATCTACACAATGGTTGGGATGGTAACGTCACACAGTAGAGACGTGTAATGTATTCCAGACCATGCATTTGCCATACACCAATATACTAGCGTGGGTACCAATTGACTCGCAAAAAGTACAAATCCCCATATGCTGCTCTGAGGAAATCTGCATTGTGTATATTATATGCTTTGATAGGTAAATTACTTACAACAGGGTTAAAGGGATAGTTCACCCCCCAAAAAAGTACATTATTTCTATTGGTTACTCACCCCATGGAGACTTGAATCCATGGATATGGTTTTGTTTTTGTCCCAGGCCATTCCTAAGCCAATAATGTGAGGAGACTGTCTCCATACTAGGGAACAAAGCAGGCTCTTTGTGTCTCCATAGGGAACCACTGCTGGTAATCAAATAATTGGCTTAGGAATGCGACAAAAACTAAAAAATATAAATATCCATTCAAGTCTCCAAGGAATTCAAGTCTCCACTAGTCTAGTGTCTATGCAGAATGGATCCCATAGGTCAAAGGTTGCCATTTTCTCTTTTTAGATGTACTCTGTGGAAGCAGCAGTCAAGCATGAATCATATTATCCTTTAAGAGATGAATGTGTCTGACTGAATGGAGCGGGTAATGATGTGCGCAAAAGGACACTTACTCTCCTTTCACAATGGCGGTGACAGCTTTGTGACGATTTCCCATGTAACATTTCCTTTCCAGTCAACACAGCAACCATCATTAAATGTAGTTATTAACACAATTTTGCTGTGTACAACGCTACCATATTGTACCAACTTTCTCTTCCAGATAAATAATAATTTTACTGGCCCCTTCTCCAGAGACTGGGTCTTTGTCAGTCTTCGGATAAATGAGAATAGATGTTTACCCTTCTAGACAACTTGATGAAGCGAAAGCTTCCATCATGTCCAACTGTTTGAAGGTTGTCTGAAGGACAGGAGAGAAGGTGTCGTCTGGAGAAACAGGAGGTTTGCAGGAAGTGCTTCTACGCAACCGTTTGTCACTCTGATATCTGGTAAATGTGATAATTAATACTGTAATTTAACTAAACCCACTCTGCGAGGTCTGTAATTAAAACTGATGTACCTACTTAGCACACCAAGCATCACAGGTGGGCCCAAATTAATCTGCAAATAGAGGTAAATTGCCTGCACTTAGCATTTTCGTCAACGTCACTCACTTTAGGGGGAAATGTCTGTAATTAATTCTGATATAACAAAGTCATAAATTTGAGGTTAAACGCAGTCTTGCCAACAGACGCAGTGACAGCAAGAGAAGAGACCTCATCTGATGGTCCCAGATGGGACCCAAGATTTTTACAAGAATGTGGCTCAGACTTCCTCTGACAACTGTAGTTTACGGTTTAGACAGTGAAAAAATAAACAACAAAAACAAAGATAGAATCATCTTTACTCTTTGATCTCTTTGTTCTCTCGCTCGGTCTTTTTCAATTTGGGGCAATGGAAATGAAGCAGAGTGAAAGTTAACTTCCAGACCACAGAAAGGAAAATGAAAAGATTAGTTCTGGATGAAAGCCAAAATGAGTGAACGCGTTCAGATTTTGAATCATTATATGAAACGAGGCTGCAAACAACATTAGGCTGCGTGTAGCCTGTTATTTAAGTAAAATGCCAGCATTCAAGTCTGTTTTCATTTCTCATCCCTTCCATTTCTGGGCTAATTCATATAATCTCCTGTTCAGTGCATTTCATATGTACAGCGTGGTGTGAATTAATTCATGATTGTGTTACTTTATGCCACCTCCATATGATCCACTTCCATTTAAACAGATCTTACAAGTAAACTCAATACTCTAAGTATACATCTATTATACTATACTTTATTCATATTTGTTTGAGGGCGCCTTTATTGTGACGTTATTCTGTGCCTATTATACTTCTTTGCCCTGTATCTGTAACCTTTACTGCTGTGCTGTCTCTGGCGCCAGGACAATGAAGGTACGGTATATATACATCTTTTGCATAATTGCAACCGTCAGGTCGCAGTTACTATTAAAACCTCCACCGGCTGTCAGTCTGTCTGTCTGTCAGTCAGTCAGTCACACGTCACACTTTTGCCCTTCTCATATCTCCGCCACGGTTGCCCCCATCCATGCCAAACTTTGCACACACACTCCTTGCCTGCCAAACCACAACCTCCAGGACCCCCGGAGCTCCAGGGACCCCCTGGCGCCGCCGCCAAAAAGTGCAAAAATGACCAAATGACGGTCACGGGGCTGCTCACAGGGAATTCCCGGGGACCACCGACTCCTGGTGCTCCAGAACGGATGCAAAAGTGGTCGCACATAAAATGCCGTAACTCGGGCTAGGAGCGACCGGGAGAGCCGGGGCCGGTACCCACGCGTCCGCCTCGGCGGCGCGGAGAGAGCGCTGTGAGCTTGTATATCTGCTATTTTTCAATAGCTAAAGTATAAAATAATTAAGGCCCCTCCACCTTCGGCCCTAGTAACTCAGTCCCACCTTTCCCCCCCTTGTGACGCACCTGACCATCATAACTATGAAGCAATATGTGGCGGCAGTTGTTCTCATCTGTAATGTCCCTTAGAAGAGATGTTCTGAAAGAAATTAACCCAATGTTAAAAAAAAAACAATATTCTATTTTGTTAGGGAGAATGTGATGTTTTTGTTTTGGTAAATGCACACTCAGTTCTTGTTGAACAAAAACAGTAGATTAAACTGAACCACAGTCAAATAAAAAAAGGAAATTACATATTTATGGATATTTAATATGGTCATGGCAAATAAGGCAAGTAATTAGGAGTTTCCATAAATTTACAAATTGTTATTTTATGTTAATGAGGGATCCTCAGTGTGCCTCATGAATAATTTATGAATCAACAAAAAGTTTAACAGCACTGAATGAAAAGTCTGAGTGCTGTGCTGATCAGACACTCACACACACACACCACACACACACCACACACACACACACACACACACACACACACACACACACACACACACACACACACACACACACACACACACACACACAACGTATGCACATACAGTACACAACTCCAATCTTTTCTTCAGTTACCATTGTTTTGTTAAATTCGACAATTGCTTTTCAATAAATATTGCACGTTTTGTTTACTATATCCAAAAGGGAAAATAGCCAATCTACAAGCTCACAACGCGCCGTGTCATGAGCTTGTAGATCGGCTATTTCCGCTACACTTTTGTCATAGGATTTGTCATAGGACATGGAGAGAGAGGTGAAGGTGAAAGTGAAGAACAGGAGACCGGGGGAGGGAGGGGGTCTCACTGCGGGGGTTGATGCGAGGGTGGAGGAGGGTGCGGGGGGGGGGGTCGCGGGTGGGCAGTGAGTCAGAAAACAAGAGCAAAACAAATCTGTGATCTGGAACTCTGGGAGCAGCCACTCGGGGGGGGATTAATGAGAAGTATGAGGCTGTGAAATGATGTGGCCTTTGAGTGGGGAGAATGGCCCTAGTAGAGCATGGCTCTGAAATGAGCTGAGACAAACTTCACCTGATCCACAATTAACGGTGCTGCGCGGCTGGGTGATGAAGGGTCACAGCAGGGGAGGGAGGGGGTGGAGGTGGGTGGGGAGGGGTCACAAATCTCTTTTGTGGCAAATTATCACCCCACCAAAAAGGGCAACCATTAGAAACTGGGACTCAATGAGGAGAGGAAAATGTGATTACACACACACACACACACACACACACACACACACACACACACACACACACACACACACACACACACACACACACACACACACACACACACACACACACACACACACAGGTGTTAGAGAGATTTATGTGTAATAAAAAAGACAGGGACAGTACATGGAATGGTACAAAAATATACAAGAAGAGAATAAGTTGAAACAAAAGAGAAAGAAGGGGAAAGAAATTGAAGTTTCAGTGCGGAGGCATGCAAGGCCGAAAAAGAAGAAGAAGAAGAAAAAAAGAATCGCACAGGAGCAAGAATGATTAAAGGGGTGTTAGAGACCAGGAGCACTTGTTTGCAAGGATGATCTTTGTGTGCTTTTGTTGTCTGCCGGGCCGCCTTTATCTTTGTGTAATTCTGCGTCTGATGAAATGTGTTTAAAGAGATGAATTGGGATCGGAGGAGCCGTCCTGACATGATTATGAGGGATTCATCTGCAGCCATCTGCCACCGTTATGAAGGGGGGGGGGGGGGGGGGGTGAGGGAGGGCTGGCATAGAGAGAGAGAATGAGAGCGAGAGAGAGAGTGTGGAAGAGATAGGGAGAAGGGGGGGGTAGGATTGTAGACCTTCTGTTCAGCAGCCCTGCCACAAACCCACCATTACACGGGCCCCTGGCCCACAGTTTACCATACTCACTTCCTTTGTTCTACGGTCTGGAGGTGAGCTCTGGGTCCAGTGTTAATGGAAAGGCGGTAGAAGTGGGTCATAAAACATGTATGCTTGTTATGGTACTTCACGTTGTTGTCGTCCATTAACATTTAGCTCTAACGGTTTGGGGCCAAAAAGATACCACAAAACAGTTTTGAGGAAAACAGCTTCGCATTTTTAGATGATGCAATCATTAACCTACTGATGAGCCCTGGCGTGCAACCAAAACACATGCACAGAGTAGAGGCACGTTTTGTGCACGCTCAAACCATGTCGTTCAGCTGCGGCTTGCAGGATTTACAGGTACCACTGGTGTTATGCTTAAAAAAAAACACCATTTGGAGTAGACGGCAAAACCAGATGGACGAATTGCTCATCACAACGTCTATGTGTTATCAGTATAAGAGTTATGCAACACCAGTGTTGCGTTGAGTGTCAATCTCACATAATATGCAAGATTATTACTCACCGTCTCTGTGGTAAAAATGGACATCAAGTGAAATGCATTCCAAATTATTAATTTGCCAAGAATGAATAGACGTCGAAGTTGAATTTTGTTTAAAATAAGTGTTGGTCGAATAAAGGTCTCGCAGTCTTCAGAGACGTGTCCCCTATATGTCAGGCGATGACTACACAGATTTTATTTTTAAAAATCTCCAGGTGTTATTGAACAATGTTCTCTGCTCAGCGTTCCTGTGTTTTAACAAAGTGCCCGTTTCATTCCTGCCCATTATGACTCTGCCATCACTTCATATTACAGGTCAACGTTATGGTGCTTAATTATGTGCCGGCTGCTTGGGGCTCCTAATAACCTGTCATTGAGGGGAATTTGAATGTCACACCATATTGTTGGGCCCTAATGCCAGCCGGCAGATCCACTGATGAGCCGTTTTGGGACAATTACAGCAGATATTCAAATCACAGGTGGGGTGTGGAGTGACCCAGCACACACAATCTGACAGGGGTTGCACGTAGGCTACATACACACTCAGCCAAAAGGCTGGTAAAGTGAGAACACACACACACACCAGCACATACTCACACCAATATTATATGCAGACACCGCACACACGCAAGCAAGCACGCACACACACACACACACACACACACACACACACACACACACACACACACACACACACACAACTTGACCTCACAATCCACCACTCCTGACACGAATAAAACGAATGCCTCCCCCTGCCGCCGCTGAAATAGTTTAACTGTGGCATGATCACTTTTATTATCCTCCTAATCCAGATATCAGCGATTTCATCAGGGCAGGAAGATATGCATATCATGAATTATTTTGACACCGGGACCTTTTAATTTTCGCCAGCAATATTTCATCTCACCAATCAGTGCCTGGAGTCGTCGTCGCCGGGGCTAACGTGCGCCGGTGTCAGGAGGACGAGCGAGGCTCCCCCGGTGGCGCCAAATCATCTGGGGGGCCATAATGAGCTATGGCCACAATTATGATCTGCACTCTGTGCAGGCACGCATCTCATCAGGGCTGTACGCTGCTGGAGAGGACTGCAAACACACACACACACACACACACACACACACACACACACACACACACACACACACACACACACACACACACACACACACACACACACACACACACACACACACACACACACACACACACACACACACACACACACACACACATCCACACAAACAAAACCCTGTCTTCCACCATAGAATGTGGTAAATAAATGTACAAAAAGTATACAAGGGATAGTTCAACCAAAAAAAATACCAAGACTTGAATTCATGGATATTATTTTGTCGCATTCCTAAGCCAATAGTTTGGTGACCAGTAGTGGTTCCCTATGGAGACACAAAGAGCCTGCTTTGTTCCCTATGGAGACACAAAGAGCCTGCTTTGTTCCCTATGGAGACACAAAGAGTCACCTCAAATTATTTGCTTAGGAATGTGACAAAACTAAAAATAAAATCGATGAATTCAAGTCTCCATGGGGTGAGTAACTGATAGAAAAAAGTCATTTTGGGGGTGAACTATCCCTTTAACACAGGTAGCCTAGTTCAACACAGCATAACGTCATTCAGATTCACACAGACATAAGCTATGTATTCTATACATGCAGCCTAACAGAAACACTCATGCGTGTCTGTAAAATGAACCGAGTCTAGCTAGCCTAATACAGCCCTGTCTCCACCTGCACCCTCTGCCACTGTGGAGTGCTGGGTAAATTGGATGCTCAAACAGTCAGCCCGTGACCTTGCCTCATCCTGGATGTTGACCCTCCGTATAAAGAGAGACATTACATCTCGTTACACAACAACACGGCTCTCGCTCTTCGCCCCCCAGATAAAGAAAAATGTCTCAATTAAATCTCCGCCGGGGCCCCCTGCCGAAGAGTTATCACGCCCCGGTAACGCTGATCGCTGCACTCACACATCCTCAAAAGTTATTTGACATAAATTGCCGGAGTCACATCATTTCCTGCCACACTCTGAGGGGGATTTACGGCTGATCCCATTGACTGGGAGCTGAACCTCCAATAAAACTCCTGGGCCTAGGGACCGTGAGATACACCTATCTACTTTCCATCAGGCCCAGGCGCCTGTACCCAGATTAACCATGCAAATATTCGCACAGGTAGGCCGACGACACCGGCGATGGCACATTTATGCACAACTATGCAACTGGCCTGTTATCACCACACAACTGTACACACTGCATTCACTGATTGTGTCTTATCTGATGTGCATGGCGAAATGAGAAAAGGGGAGATGGGGTGGCAGCTTATCTGAAGGCCCCAAGGAATGGGAATGAGATCATTTTATGGTTCAAATTTCAAAATGAGAGAAGAATGCTATTATGTATTTTATGGAATATATATCTTATCTGCAGAGACTTAAGTAATTCAGCATATGCATGAATAGAATACTATAAAGTACATGCACTTGACTAGAACAGTTTGAAGAGTCATACTGTATATTACATTAGCAAAGTTCAATAAAATCTTATGGCATCAGAATTGCCCTCATGCAATTTTGATTTATCCAGTGCTTCAGTGCATACCTAACCTGTTATTTGAATTTGTAATAAACATTAAATTAGATTTATTTTTAAATGTAATCAAAACAAAGAACAATGAAGAAAATAGGGCTCGGCTCTAAAGTAGCTTGGGTTCGAATCCCATTCACGACGATCTTTACTGCATGACTCCACTTTACACTATAGACAGAAAAGACCCTAATAATTATGTTCTTTTTTTTTAAACAGCGGAACAGAATTCCGCTTTCAATACACATAACATCATGTTGTACAATGTAACATCAGTGTTAATTTAAATGTGAGGCTATAAAAATGTACCCTTTGCCCATTTTCTACACTCAGATTAAGAATAGGGACTTTTCTTTTTCTCCTCAGTAGATTTTAATAATTTTTTACTGCTTTTGATTGCCAAGCTTACCATCTCTCATCTCCCTTGTGGTGAAGAATGAAACATGTGACCCTCCCAGAGTTCTGGCAGTTCCTATCTCCTGTAGCGTTTTTGAAGAGGATGCCACCACTGCAGCTGTCAAACACCGTTCCCTTGAGGGCCCATGGCTCAGAACACTCATCCATGACGGGTTACTTTGAAACGATGGCATTTATCTAACAAAACAAAGTTTGTGACATAGAGCACATCATCATAGAAAAATCACACACTCGGAAAAAACTATTTACGTTTGTGACGAAAACATGGTTCGCAGCAATGCTTTGAACAATGACTCTCATTGTGTGATCACCTTGAGACTAAGACGATGATGGAGCTGAAGAACGAAGGCCTGCTAACCTTGCATTACTGGCTTTGGCACAACATGCTTGCGGAGCCACAGCAGAGGAAGTGGCAGCCGTGTCTGCAGGGCTTGCAGCTGGGGCTGGCTCCTGCCCCTGTCTGCACCAGCACCAGGACTGGGGGAGGTGGTGGGGTGAGCCACATCATCGCCCAGGGGCGCCTCGCTTCTGCCCCAGTGAGGGAAAACAGGACGGTATCTCTCTTTGCTAAGAGTGGTTGCTGCCCTCAGCAATTTGGTACAGGACACACAGGGTTGGTGTGTCAAGAGCGGCCACCAAGGATGCTGCGTTGTAAAGGCTGTGAGGTTTTATGCCAGTGGTTCTCAAACGTCATGTCAAGGACCCCCACATTGATATGCATTTTACCATGGATGAACACAAATAGCAGTTCTACAAGCTCACAACACATTGATCTGGGTGTTTTAAGTGTTTTAAACTGGTAATGTTTCTTGGGGACCCCTGGGGGCTCTCCGAACCCAACTTTGAGAACCAGTCAGTCAGTGTCTTATGCCAGTAGTTCCCAATGTTTTCAGCTTGTGACCCAAAAAAAGAAATTACACGTTATCTAGTGAAAACAGCAGATCTACAAGCTCACAACGCTCGCCTTGTGCCGCGTTGTGAGCTTGTAGATCGGCTATTTTCACTGGTGTTTTTTTTTTTTTATATTTTGGATAATAATTTAAAAAATATATATGTAGGAAACAAAAAATAAAGGGATCCATAAAGATCTGTCTGAGGCCCACAAATGGATCCCGACCCACTGTTTGGGAAACAATAAGTAGGATTGATATGGCCACGGTAGTTTTTGGACACAGCATTTCTTTCACTGGCTTTAGTGACCAAAATGTAGAGTGGATAAAAAGGACAAGCAAAACACTTTGATCTCATGTTTGTTTTAACATAATTTGCCAAGACAGCGGGTGGGAATCATCTGTTCAAAGTCATACGCTAGATTACATTTGACAACAGACACGCTCTGTGCATGAGTTGTTACATTTCTGAGGACGTGCTACCTTTTATTTGTCAGCCATTTTGTTGTGGTGAATCAAATCAATTAACAAAAAATTAAGTTAATGGTTCTTGGTAACATGTTCACACACTTATTCTATGCAGTATCGGTGTAGTAGCAAACATGAAAACAAAATTAAGAATTTATTGCAACTTAAATAATTAGAAACTTGGACTCTGTACATTGGAAAAATAAGGAAGACTCAAATACAATTAAACGTTAATACTAATGCTCAGATTCTTTGTTCCAAAACAAAATGCCAAACCGTAAAACAGAGAGTTGAATGCGAATGTGTCTTGTCAATGTCTTATTGCTTTTCAAGTGGATTGTCATGATCACCTCAGGTCATTCCATGGTCTTCTTCATGACAGTTTGACTCCGAATGACTGTGACGTCTCCACCGTGAAAACAAAGTTGTCCAGTCAGCATTTTACGTGATCCATCCATGTCTTTTGACTCTCATGCAAAATCAAAGGAAATTATTAAAAATTGAGGTTTGTCATAGTACTTCAAGCAGAGGGGGGGGCTTAATGAAAAAAAAAAGACTGCTGCCACATTTCATCCTACCACACCACCCTAATAAGCAGTCGGGATGAATTGTTAGAATCTGCAAATCGAGCATTATAAACTAACAAAATGTCCCACACGTGTAAGGTCTGAGATTACAGGATATCAGGCACCATTAATACATCAGATCCACTTCAATGATATATTCAGTACACTTCCATTACATGACAACTGTGGCCTGTGCGAGGCTATGTGCATGTGTGTACAGGAAAGCAGTTTGCATGCACCAACACCACCTTTTCTATAAGGACACTGCTGGCTAAAGTGAAAATGTAATTCATACAGCTGGGATAACAATTATGGACAAAATGTCAGGGAACTAAAGAGTGACACATGGGCATTTGGCAAGCAGGTGTCCATCAGCATGTTCAACCGGGTTGTCTTTAACATGCTGACGTAGGCTATTGCTGTACCTCGACTCCGTGATGTGAAAACTTCATAGGCTAATATCAGAAGCAGCCTGAAGCCCAATTCATACTTTGACGTATGACCAAGTTGCTCGCCGAAAACGCTTGGTTTTCCACAGGAAAGTGCAAAGTTCCAGAGAAACAGTCATTCTCTGTGAAGTATAAATTATAATGGCAGTGTAATTAACACAAGGAGAGGTCAACAAATCACTACCTAAAAACGAATCTCTCAAGACAACAGCACTACTGCCTTAAATATGTTAGTATGATTTAACACAAGCACCCACGAGGAAGTGGACTAAGAAAGGGGAGGAGCCAAACTGAGTTCCTGTTTTACACAAAAGGAGGTGGTGCCCTCGGAGGCAAAGATAAAGGAGGAAAACAATATTTCCCCCCCCTTTTTTTCTTACCGAATGGGTTCCCATATTGCCTTAACACATAAACTAAAAACACACAATTGCATCTTTCTGCACTGTGTTAATCAAAGGTGTCCAAAGCTGTTCTGGAAACAGAAGTGAAGGGTAGCTTATTAACTAGTACACTAGCAACAACAGTCCTAGAGAATATGAGGCAGCTAATGGTTGAGTGAGCTAGTCTTCCGCTGGTGTCTAGATTACTAGTTCTACTAGAACATCATGCCCCTGTGAGATGTAAGCCATTAGCGGGAAAGCATGACATTTAAACCACACAAGCGCAGAGACAGGAAATCTTTTGAATCAAGTTAAAATGACAAAATAATCAAAAGGCACACACAAGAAAGGAAGGCGCATTAATGAGGGCAGCAAGCAAAATTGGCACACAAGAATTATTAGAGCATGCTTTTTTTTGTCCCTTAGAGGAGAGGCGGCTGAGGGGATTAGGCATAATCAAATTATTGGCAAAAGAAAAGGGTGAAAACAAAATCTATATATTAAAGAGAATGAATATGAAAACACACACCCAAAGTCATGCACAACATAAGAACTCCCAACCTTCTTCTACAGTACCATCAACCTCTGACCTACTGTACCACCAGTTAACAAGAAGAGTGGCACTGGGCACCTCCATCTAAAATTGTCTGTTTTTTTAACAAAATAAATAATGTAATGTATAAATAATTAGAACATGCTTGTATAATTAAGCCCTAATATTTCAACAATTTCTACAAAACCTGTATATGCAATCATTTTCGGCTTAAACAACTAGCTGAAGGTTACATTAAGTCTGATAATGATGTACCGTGCATGTTCACATCATGTATACCTTACATAACTTAAGACCAGCATTTTGGACAAAATAGCCAATTTTGCATTGAGGTTCCCACTCTTTCTGAGTGCCCACTCTTTTTGTATCCCTTCCACCATTGCCATGAGTCAGGCAGTAGATCAGCGCTGTGTATTTCCATAACATGATTTAGTATCGAGCCGAAGGACACGTTGGGTGGGGATTGGGGTGGGGGTCCAAAGTGTTAAAATAAAAAAAATGAAGAAAAACAGTTGACAGATTCTTAGTTCTCTGGCTATGGCTTGTGAGATACATATGCAGCAAGTGAATACAGTAGCTGGCTCATTAGCTCTGCATGGCATCATACACACAGTATATACAAGTTATTGCATGTTCCACTTGTCAGTCTAGCACTTGTTGAGCAAACTAAACCAGATTCTATGTGCAGTGCCTTGCACAGTGGACTCTATGGTAGTGTGTAGGGGTGAATACAGTCAGAGCTTGGGCTAGACCCAAGGTGGGTGGGGGTCTAAGGCGGTGGTTTAATTGTAGTTTTGTGTGGGTACAGGTGGAGGAGAGGGCACAGGAAGTGGTCACCAGTAAAAGGAGCGGGTCAGGAAGTTGGCGGCGGTGCTGAGCCAGCCCATGCCGTCGGTGATGGAGCCCACGCGTGTGACGGCCTTGTCGTGCTCCTCGGACGGACTCTCGTCTTCAGGCAGGTAGTCTGGGATGTCCGTGTTGTGCTCCACCACCACTTCGTCATCCTCCTGGAATGACAACATCAGCTACACACGCACACACACATTAAGAAAACAATATAGACTTGTTTTTCTCTCCTCTCCTTTACCCATGTCCTGGTATGAATGTGTTTCAGGCCAGGGTAAGGGGTCTTTGTTTGTCATTTGAAAATCACAGGCCTTTGTAATAGTTATTCATATACACATTCCTGTTTTATTTTTTGTGCAAATTCAATAGATTTGTAAAAAAATAAAAAAACATTTCTACCCAAAACATGTATAGTTATTCATATACATTCCGGTTTTCTTTCTTGTGCAAATTCAATAGATTTCATTTGTAAAAAAAAAAAAAAAAAAATACATTTCTACCAAAAACATGTATATGTTTCAGGATTAAGTTAACTAAGTGGTACAAAATATACAGATACACACCCTGGTAAGTTAGAGCCACTGTGTTCTATTCAGACAAATAAATACATGACTGAGCTAGGACTGACCTCTAGTGGTCACAATATGTATCACTTTAAAATATGATGTGATCTGGTATTTCCCATTATACTTGGATTAGACCTTGGCTTTAATTACTTGAGAACTATGCATGCAATTTCTTTATGATGTAACAGAGAAATTGATTCTGAAAAAAAATCTGGAAAAAAAAAATATTTTTTTGTTTATAAAATATGGTCAACATGGAATCTTGTTTAGTGCTGAAAATGTGTAATAATGCAATGCAAGTGGGAATGCAATCTTCAGCGTTAATGTAACCACTTTGGACCTGATGTCCCTATTTTGAGCTTGTCATCATAGGAGACAAAAGATAAACAATCTACAAGCTCACAACGTGATGTGATGCCTTGTGAGCTTGTAGATTGGCAATTTTTGCTACTTCGCTGAACACAGAGAAACATCACTGATAAGCTGTATTGTCATCTAAATGACAACACTTGAGGAAATGCTACATACAGTAGCCTTAAACAACACCTTTTCTCCTTAATGATCCTTACCTCGGCTCCATCATCTGCCTTCACCACCTGCTGAGCTGTCATCACTTTGGTGGAGCTGATCGCTGTACCCAGCGCCTGGCAGACACAAAGGGATAGGTCTTTTTCTCTCTTCTCTAACAGTAAATCCAATCCATCATAAAACAAAGCAGGCTGTTGCCCAATGATTTATTCCTCAACTTTAGCATTGGGTACCAGCAGCATGCTCAACGCATCACTTGACATAAAGTTGTTTCAACTGAAGAAAGGCATGCACACACACAACACTATGTTGCTGATGCATAACTGGGCTAAATTAGCCCAAGGTCATGCTACTGTGCTTAATGTGCTCCGGACACGTACTTACCTCGGCTTTGAGGTCAGAGCGGATCCTCACCACACACCTCTTGACGGCCATCTGGAAGGTGAAGCTGATGACCCCTCGGATCTTCAGCAAGGCCTCCTCGCACAGACTCCTCCGAGTCTGTCGACAAATGAACCACATCAACTCAAAGTTTTTACAGTATTTTGTCAAAGGCATAATAACAGGGTCACTATTGGAATGCTAGATCCTCGAGCTCGACTACATGGCAGTAGTGTTTGTGTGTGAAGTGGGGCAAACATTCTGGTCAGATTCTGTTATTCTCTTTGCTTCTTCTGTTATTGCTGTATTTCCTTGTATTTGAGGTGAGGATTTTTTTTAAGAACACCAACAGTTTTTTTTTATCACACCAGCAACTATCGCTTGTCATCTAGTCTGTTGTTTTGTGTCTGCTCTCAGCGTGTCTGTTGTAATTTGATCTGGCTATCTGCAGGAACCCCACAGTGTTGTATTCAGGTCCAATCTAAATGCCCCACTGTTCAATGGCTGGCATTTACAGCCTGACCTTGCACCCCACTCTCACCCACACACAAACACACGATAGGTTGTTGAAATGGAAAACAAGCCCTTTCACTGCTTTTATAGTTGGGGGATATCTTAAAAAGTCCTTACCAAAAATAAATCTTCACCAATGTGTTTTTAAAGGTCTCTACTCTCTAGTAACACATCCCACAAAGACTGAAATTCAGTTTCCCTAGGAGAATCTGTGACAGCTGATGAAAAAACACACCAAAACAAATATGCTTCTAGGGGTTTTTCATGATTCTGAATCCATTGCAAGCATTTGTTTTGCACGAAAAACATTCCTTGGGGTGAAGGACAAAACTGTGAAAAGTGATGACTCATCACTAAACCATAGTGTTGTGAGGCCTTTTTTTAGCCCAAGGAATGTTTTTTGTGAAAAATAAATGCTTGCAATGGATTCAGAATCATGAAAAAACCCTAGTTTGACCCCTCACATGTGTGTTTTCTTTGTGCGTTTTATCCTGTATAGTTAATTTAATGGGACCCCAACTTTCAGCATCTGTCAAGGATTCTCCTAGGGAAACAGAATGTCAGTCTTTGTGAGATAGAGTGTTACTAGACACCTTTACAAACACATTGGTGAAGACATTTTTTGGTAAGGAATTTATTCCAGGATAGGACACTATTTCTGAAGATATCCCCCGACTATTATAGCAGGCAAACCCTCAATACAATGCTTTGTTTGCGCGCAAATGTCAGTAGTAGTCTATTACAATTAAGTTATACAAATGTGCATGGCAAAAATAAACACACACAAAAACAAGTATTTTCACTTTTTTGGTGGGTAGATCTTGTTGTGCTGCCTGGTCATTTTAAAAGTAGTAGAAGTTCTCATGTCAAAAAAGTGTTGGCACCCATGTACTAGGCCTAGGGTATATGGAACACAGATGAAGCCCTATAGCTACCACTGGTGGGAATTAGCCGGAAGAAGAAGAGGTACTGTATAGGCTATCTACGTCTCCATGATAGATGACATGCGTTGATGCTAACTTACAGAGTCATCCAGCCCGTTGATTTGGAGCACCACGGTCTTGGCTCTCTTGTTGGTGGCGCCCAGGAAGAAGTGAGCCTTACGTCGGCAGGAGTTGGCCGCTGCCTCCGCCTGCTCAGCCTCCTCTTTCCCAGCTTTTTGTAAGATCTCATAGATCTCAGAGGCCAGCAGTTTAGTCTCTCCCGGGGATGTGCTCCTTTGGTGAGAGGGGTGTGAGGAAGGCCAGGAGGCGGTAGGAGGGAAGGTAAACAAGAAGAACCGTCAACAACAAGCGTTAAAGCCTATCAGTACAGTATATGGTACGTTGTGGCTTCTGACCTCTAAGGAGCAAGGTGTTTTGGAAATGCTTCATTGTGATGTCATGGGCTATATGTAAGTGTAGGTTGTGAGCCTGGGACACTGGAGTATCCTGGGAGTCTTATCCCAGTTTATTTAAAAAGGAACAACTTTGTGATAACAGAATTACAAACAAATAAGCCTAAGCATCTTGTTTACTTGCTTCAGTACAACATGCCTGTATACAAATCAGCCAAAACCCAATGAAGAAAACCAGGAAAGCACACGTCTTTTTTTATCTAATTTTAGATTTTAGCGTTGGCTATTCAAAAACATAAAAGCTCACAGCATGTAACTTTGTGCCGCATCTTTGAAAAATGTTTGAAAAAGTGGAAACATTTTACATCGGCCTCAGGTCTTAATGGGTAAAGGGTGTTTTAAAAGGTTGGATTTCACTGTGGGTGATGTTATCCAAGTGCATAATATGGACTGCATGTGTGGATAATAAATTGGAACTGTGCCGTTGTTGGTTCTGTCAAGACATTTTTCACATTGCTTTCCTAAAGATGTCAGTACTGAAAATAATGCTAATATACAAATTTGACACCCAAAGAGTATGTTGCGTTGATTAGACACTGGTGTTTGAACCACTGGAAACCAAACAAAAGATGTGTTTCATAGACATACAGTACAGCAGTAGTAACACCAATATCGACGAAAACCCTCCCCGTAAGGAGTTATGATGGAACTCAGTCTTGACCATCACCAGAGCCAAGAGGCTGATATTTGTAAAGGTCGCTGTCTTTTTGCCAGACATTGTAGACCAACCACCAGCTGCATCAAGGGGTGTTCCCCTGCCAAAGGGGGGCCACACACAACCACAGACTAGCCTTTCCAATAGGCACTCCCCCCCCACCGAGTCAGTCTACCCCACGTGGATTCTCCATAGCAAAGGGTTAAATATCATCAAGACCACTATGCCATCCTTCAGTAACGTTTACAGCTATGTTAGCAGAATTAGGATTAATACTATTAGGGGTTCTGTTCTGGCACAACTTTTGGTGAAAAGGTCGGCCTTTGCTTGAGAGCTTACGACTGATACGGCATAGGGGAAATAAAGGCTGCGTAGCTTACGACTGACACGGCATAGGGGGAAATAAAGGCTGCGTATGTAAAAATGTCAATGGTTATTCAGTTGGTGCCAAGGCTAACCCCAACTAAATTCGGACTAATGAGATGTAGGACTAATGAGATGTAGGACTTATGGGCAGTCCCCATTCAGTTAGCCAATTTTTAAAAAGTATCCGAATATGCTTTGGGCTTATTGGTAAATTTACATAATAATAAATATGCATTTCCATGCCGTTCAACTCGTTCAGAGAGAGCAATAGTGAAATAAAATGTTGGTCATCATAACTGTATTTCAGCTTTAGACTGTACTGTTAAAGCTGCTTTAACTTTCCTCTTCTACCATGGATTTGAACCCAGTTTCCTGTGTTGCATTTTCTCCATTGAGCTAATAAAGGCTGCCTGCTATAAATTTAATCGGGTCAAAATTCATGTCAGATCCTGTGTGAGACATGACCTTTGACACGATCTAAATGCCTTAATAGAAGAGCAGGGAGACCACACAGATTGGACAAAATTACATTTTAGTCAATAAAATAAATATCTTTTACTTTTTATCTTCGGGGGGCCGAGCTTCTAGTAATAATAATAATAAGAAGAATAACAACAACAACAACAATAGCTGCGAAAAACAATAATAATACCAACACTATACATTATGTGGCAGGATCATAATATAAAATGTGGGACTTCTCTGGCACAGCTGCCCTCTGGGAAGTGGGAAGCTCATGCTCCCTGGCAACAAAACACATTCCTTTATGCCATCAGCCATGCTGTAGTGCCAGCCATTCCCTTTCACTGTGACCCAACTACTCACGTTAACATTTAAAAAGAAGCAAAGCCTTGTGCCAATTTGGGTTTTGCATGGATTGATAGAATAGTGTTCACACCAGTTTGGTGTCCACTTTGCCAGACATGCCCCCTCAGCCATGTGTTTCCACTCTCTCCGGCAGCGATCGACCTCTACCCAAAGTCAGAGTGACTCGTCTCGAACATCAGCGAGGAGGGGGTGAGGGTTTCTGCTGTTACTTCAGGGCTCTTCTTGATGGACTAGCTGAAGTGACTGGTTTACACCTGGGTGGCCAAGTCTGTGTTACAGGGGAGGGGGTGCTCAAACAACCTGCTGCCACACACTTGAAAATAGGCCTATTGCTATCCGAGTGCTAATGATAACCAGCAAACACTTAGCGCTCCAATAACATTGGCTATCCTTGAACAAATGACCCTGCCTCAGACACATCCTGAGTGACCAGGATGTAATTAGCATGTTTTGTTTTATTTTCGTGAAAAATGTCTGCGGTGCACATTTTTGGCAGAAAAACAAAATGCATTCAGCTCAAAATAAGCTCAAGTTACAAATCCTCTTAAATGACAATATGAAATAAGCCACCCCTGCAAAAAAAGAAAAGCCAACTGCAGCACAATCCAACATCAGTGGAAGCACAGAGGAGATTCATTTTGAAATTCTAAAGAGATGGCAGGATGCATTCAAATCATTCATGTGCAGAAACAGCAAATGGATTGTTTCCTGTCCTATTCTAATTCAACATTTGTTACATTCATCCAGACATAACATGTCAACCCTGGACATCTTCCTGCACTGAAAAGACAGACGCACACAATGTGTTCAAAACAAAACCCAGTATGAGGTTGTGTAAAAAGTGCATAGTGAGCACAAGTGTCCGTGTGCGTGCATACACCGTGTTACAGCTCGACAATGCCAGATTTATGGGTCCGATGCCAATTCCGATTTTGGACAGCCCTGACCTAGACCACGGATTTCCCAATGTTTTTGTCAAAAAGTGCAAAATGTTTCTTATCAATTTGAAAAACTTTGATTAAAATGTATTAAAAAAAAAATCTAAAATAGCCGATCTGCAAAATCTGTTTTTGGAAAATCTCTGAAACCTTTTGAAATTTAAACACATAACGACAAGCTCAAAATAGGGATGCCAGGGAGTGGTTAAATTTGGGACACATTGGCCCGGGCCGCACGCGTGGTGGTCCGGGCACCCTAGGCCGCAATGCCTAGCCTGACCCGTTCCCGACGACCTTTGCTTCGTGTCACTCCCCATTTCCTGTCAGTCTACTGTCCTTTCAATAAAGTCAAAAATTAAATCTTTAAAAAATATATATAATACGGACACATTGACTGCATAATTGCCGATTCCAATGTCATCCAAAAACTCGAACGATATTGGTCAAAGCGACACAATTGTCACACTCTAGTCTAGTCAGTGCATGTGTGCGCATGCATGTCTGATGCAGCAGTGGGGACAGTGTCTTACTTCTGCATGACATTCTGCAGACTCAGCATCATGCCCAGCTCGCCCTTCATTTTCTCCCTGTTGGCTCGACATTCCGCCAGGTAGCGCACCGCCTGAAAAGACAAGGACAAGCATTATTAGTGCAAAAATACAGACAGTGTGTATGTGTGTGTGTGATGAGTGAATACATGATGTTACATAAGCAACATAAATACACAAGCACTCGGGCACTGTTTATACACTTCACAGGTTCCTGTCAAGCAGCAACGATTACATAAATCACTCAGATTTGTCCTCACAGTTTGAGTCATGAGGTTGCTACAGTAAAATGTCTAGCCATTATATTATTACAAGTGTTTGGTACATACAGTGTAGAATATAACCATCAGTCGGCATCTTTATAAAACCACAAAGCAGACAGCAGATGTCCCCAGTCTCCTGTTTCTGTAGGACATAGCTGGGTAAATACCACTGCATGGCTGTCTGTAACTGGGACGCAGTGGGAGGGAATGCCCTTTGCGCTGTCACTGTAACCTGTTCTGACAACAACGAACAGCAGGGGGGGCCAATAATGACATGAGCCGGAACCAGCTACAGATCCTAGACTAATGGGGCATTTATAAAGTGCCTTTATCCAAGGTGCTTTACAATGATTACATTCACCCAATTCAAATTTCAATTCAAAGGAGCTTAATTGGCATGAGAAAAGATACGTTTAAATTGCCAAAGCAAGTTTCAAAACATAATAAAAACAGTTGAAAATAGGGAACATAATATACAGTTGGAGGGGGTGCAGCATTGTGTAAACAGAGCTATGTCACATGTTGCAGCCAATTTGATTGTTTTTATTGCAATGAATTTATTGTATGTAAATATGCTTTTGTGAGGTTGCCATGACGACTGCTAGACCTGGGCACAGGTGGGGTGTCGGCCAATAGCAGGGCAGAGTCTAGATTAGGGAGTCACTGGGGTACAGCTGGCTAGGGATTGGCAATCACAGTGGGAAGCCACAAAGTTTTTCTACCGTGCTCTGCGTTTGTTTGTTTTCAGTTATTTTGAGTTATTGTCTGTTTATTTTCAGTATTAGTTAGTAGTTTACTTTGCAGTCACAACACCCGGCTTATGTTATGCTACTATCATCATCCTGCATCAAAATAAACCTTTTAAATGCACTCAAGACCTGTTTTTCCTGACAACTGCACCACGCGTTGGAAAAAGCTTCACGAATTACCATATCCCTCACTGGCAAGTTTTGGTAGACCGATTGCCTTTACATTAAGTAGAAAAACTATGCTTCCACGGATCGTTTTGGACACGGATGGACACAGGAGGACAGTGCATCATTCATTGTTTTAGTTCCAGACTGCTACGTTACGTCACGGCTCGGCCGCAAGTGGAACGCGGACCGCACTTCCACAACATCAAAGTCACGGTAGGACTGTTTGTGAATGAATAAACGTTGCGGAAGAGAGTGGCCTTCACGCAACGGGATACAGGCAAATCCCACGTTTCATTCTAAAATAAATCCTCCGCAGATCGCTAAATAAGCCACTATGAGTAAGGAGGAAAATCTGGAAATTGATTCAGTAATGAATGATGCTGTCACTGAACCTGAATTGGAAAACGAACTCGGTAAAAGATCCGTTAAACTCACGTATAAAGTGGCGGAAGCAAAAATATTATCAATACAAAAGGACAGGAATTCTGGAATAAAGCAATTGTGTAAAATGGCAAAGGAGTTGGATCAAATGATTGTTTCAAATGAAAGTTTTTCTGACATGAAAACTAAACATGACATTCTGTGGAAACTGTGTGGGGAAACTGCAAAGTTGCATGAGTCATTAAAACCTCTATTGCCTGTGGATGAAATGTATAAACAAAACGGATGGTTTCAAAATCAAATGCACAAGGTTTATGGAGTGATAAACAAAATGGAAAAATGGATGCTTGCAAACAGGGAGCAATGCATACAGGTGGTTGATGATGAAATCAATGTTGAGATGTCAAATAATGCAAATGAGGTTGTGGAAAATAATGGTTCAAATAGCCAATGCGTACATGGAGAAAGCCCTTGGATGGGCGCCATTGAAATCTGAAGACATCGAAGCCTTACAAGCGTTTTCATTATTCCTGCGCATCTGCTGCAATGCTATGGAGGACATTAGCTACATGTCAGAAATGAATATGCCATCAAACATGCGTGCAATAATCATGAAGTTACCATACAAACTGAGGGAAAAATGGAGAAACATTGCTTTTGAACATCAGGAGAAACGTCATCACCAACCTGTGTTTGGTGATATTGTCAATTTCATTGAGAGGGAAGTATGCATTGCTTCTGATCCTCTCTATGGAGACATTCAAGACAGAGCTGTCCCATCTTCAAGGTTCAACGTTGGAAAAGTGTCACAGGGACACACAAAGGAAAAAGGAAGCAGTTTTGCTACGTCGGTGGCAGCTGTTAACTCTGAAACACAAGTGGAGAAATTCTTACCTGATGAACCAACAAGAGGATCCTGTCTGCTGTGTGAGGAGGGCCACAGACTGGACGTGTGCCCCAAGATGGAGAGGAAGCAGCACCGAGATAAAATCGACTTTCTAAAGAAGAAAGGTGCTTGTTTTGGGTGTCTATCTATAGGACACATGAATAAAGAATGCCACAGTCGGCTGTCCTGCAAGGTGTGTGACCTGAAACATCCGAGCATTCTACACATTCATGAAGAGGAATGGAAAGTAAAAGACACAGAGCAAGAAACAACAGAGATGAGCGAAGCCACCACTCCCAAGACATGTGGTCATATAGGGGCCGGAGCACAGGATTGTGTCTTGTCAATTGTGCCAATAAAGATCAAGGCAAAGAAAGGCAGCACAATTTTAAAGACCTACGCATTTCTAGATCCCGGCAGTTCGTCCACTTTTTGCTCCGAGCAACTGATGAGGAAGCTGAAAGTGAGAGGAAGGAACACTAAATTCCTAATGAAAACGATGAATCAAGAAAGTTTTGTCAACAGTCAAGTCATCTCTGGACTGGAAGTAGCCGCACTCAATGGTAACATCTATATTGGGTTGCCTGATGTGTATACTCAGTTCAAGATGCCTGTGACCCGTGATAACATCCCACGACAAGAAGACCTGTATGCTTGGCCGTACTTGAACTCTGTGGAAATTCCTGCTATCAATGCAGATGTGGAGCTGTTAATTGGAACGAACACTCCAGAAGCAATGGAGCCATGGGAAGTGATAAACAGCAGGGGTAAAGGACCCTACGCTGTTAGAACCCGATTGGGATGGGTTGTCAACGGACCATTGAGAGGAAGCAACGAGAGTGGGAGTAGCTGCCCCACAATCACAGCCAACCGAATCTCCATTGCTCCCAAAGAGGAACTGCTTGTGCAGCAAAGCAACCACGACTTCAAAGAGAACTCAACGGAGGACAAGCCAGTACTGTCCAAAAAAGATCTGAAGTTCATTCAAGTTGTCAACACTTCAGCTGAACACAAACTTGGACATCACTGCTTGAAGTTGCCTTTTGAAGAGGACAATGTTGTCATGCCCAACAACTG
The DNA here is from genome assembly GCF_963921795.1 of Nannobrachium achirus. Lineage (NCBI taxonomy): Eukaryota > Metazoa > Chordata > Actinopteri > Myctophiformes > Myctophidae > Nannobrachium > Nannobrachium achirus. The sequence continues at coordinate 34,573,843 of NC_137828.1, read as the reverse complement.
CCATCTGGCTGAGCAAAGGGTCCTCTGCCTGAAAAAGAAATTGAAGAGAAATCCTACCTTCTTATCTGATGTGCTAGCAATGGGAGTTGACAGATGCTTGAAAGCAGAACTGCAACTAGAGCTGGACAACTCAAAATTCTGGAGAGTTGACAGACGCTTGAACGCAGAACTGCAACTAGAGCTGTACAACTCAACCTTCTGGACAGAGAGCACAAACGTGTTAAAATACACAAGGAACAAAACAAAGCGCTCTCACACCTTTGTTGCCAATAAGATCTCTGCTATAAGAGAAGCCACAGACACCTCACAATGGAGGAACGTTGACACAAAACGAGATGCAGCTGACAAGGCCTCTTGTGGGGTGCAAGTTGAACACCTTCTCACTTCCATCAGCAGTGGACTTGACAAACGACAAACAAAACAACAAAAGAACAAATTGGAAGCAATATTAAATGGCCGTCCCATTACAAAAACACCAGAGGATCCAAATCATCTTGAACCACTGACTCCAAATCACATTCACCTGTTGAAAGGCAAACCTTCTCTACCACCTGGGCTTTTCAACAAAAATGACTTATTCCAAACAACGATGGAGGCAAGTTCAACTCCCCGCCATTCTCTTCTGGCACGGATGGCTGAGTACGTACCACTGTTGCAAGAGAGACAGCGGTGGCTAAAGGACAAGAGGAACTTCTTTCGCTGGAGACGTCGTCATCGTAGCGGACTCTAATGCTCCTCGCGGATCCTGGCTGTTGGGCAAGGTAGTGCAGACCTTTCCCAACAGATAAGGACTTGTGCGGTCTGTTAAAGTCTGGACTAAGTACAACGTCCTGGAGCGACTGATTACAAAGACTTGGCTTCTACTGGAAGCTGAAAACTGAAAGACTGAAACCCAACTTCTATTATTGGGGTTAACCACCCTATTGGATTATCTGAACTATGAACATTTACGGTTTGAAAGAACGGACGTGGACTATGAATTATTTGGCTGCAATATTAAATGTTGTTGAATTGTTATGTTTTTATACAGTAACAATTAGGGGCCGGAGTGTTGCAGCCAATTTGATTGTTTTTATTGCAATGAATTTATTGTATGTAAATATGCTTTTGTGAGGTTGCCATGACGACTGCTAGACCTGGGCACAGGTGGGGTGTCGGCCAATAGCAGGGCAGAGTCTAGATTAGGGAGTCACTGGGGTACAGCTGGCTAGGGATTGGCAATCACAGTGGGAAGCCACAAAGTTTTTCTACCGTGCTCTGCGTTTGTTTGTTTTCAGTTATTTTGAGTTATTGTCTGTTTATTTTCAGTATTAGTTAGTAGTTTACTTTGCAGTCACAACACCCGGCTTATGTTATGCTACTATCATCATCCTGCATCAAAATAAACCTTTTAAATGCACTCAAGACCTGTTTTTCCTGACAACTGCACCACGCGTTGGAAAAAGCTTCACGAATTACCATATCCCTCACTGGCAAGTTTTGGTAGACCGATTGCCTTTACATCACATTTTGTCGTTATGTATATAGGCCCTATGTATACAGGGTATGAAGCTTTTTGGAACAAATATCAGCATTTATTTTTTCTAAATACAATTTCAATAGCATACAAATGAAGGGAAAGAAAAAGGCCTCAAATTTAAAACATGTTTAAAGTCAAGGTAGGAGCTCTGTTTATACTGTATGTGCAGTAGGTTTGGATGCCGTTCAAAGGTTTGTAGACCTTAGAGTGGTTGTATTCCATTCTCTAGCCTTCTTTTATCACAACAGTTCACAAATCTTGCAGCTGTGTTCGCACATTGTTGTATTTCTCCCAGTAGATATGGAAGTTGTTTGTCGTTGGTCATGTTTACAAACTCACTTTGGGTGTGCGTAATCTGTGGGAAGTATGTGTCACTGATGTCTTAGTATTGTGGACAGGTGGTTAGTGTAGCTCTGTTTCCACCACATTTTGTGTGCAGTGGGTGTATAGCCTGTCTTCCCTTGGAAGTGGTCCGTCTGTGGCGGCCTTTCTCTATTGCAAGGCTGTGTTCGCTGAGTCTGTACCTAGTCAAGGCTTTCCTAAGTTTTGTGTAGTTTACCGTTCTCAGATATTCTGCCAATGTATATTCTCTTTTTAGTGCTAGATAGCATTCTATTTTGCTTTGGTTTTGGGTTGTCTCTTTCCAGTATTCCACCCATTCACACACCGATGGTGGAGGAAACCATGCAAGGCACTAACCAGCTCATTGGCAGCATTTAGGGGCTCAGCGTCTTACTCAAGGACACTTCGTCACAAACTCTGGGGAGCCTGGGATCGAACTGAGAACCTTCCGGTTGCCAAGCGGACGCTCTACATCCTGAACCACTACTGCCTAGTCTAGGGCAGTGATTGTCAACCTTAATTTCAAGGACCCCCAAATTGTACGTTTTTTTTTTTTTATCTCTAGGACGGTCTAAAACAAATTTCTATTGTTAAGACATGATTTGGTCCAATGGTCCATGGTCTGTAATTTCCTCCTTTATAAGTTGTTTATTATCCATCAATTTAGCAATAGGGACCCCCTGGAACCAGTTCTCAAGGACCCATGGGGGGTCCCTGGACGGTTGGACCCCACGTTGAGATCTATTAAGGGAGTGTACGTTTATTAGCCACTAGGGGGGGCTGGTTGACAGATTGTAACTTTTAAAAAAAATTCCTTGCCCCCCCCCCAACCTTCAGATTTTTTTTGGTGATCCCCCCTGCGTGACTTGAAGAAAATGCATGCCCCCCCCCTCCCCAATAAACTATATATATATATATATATATATACATACGCACGCACGCACACACACACACACACACACACACACACACACACACACACACACACACACACACACACACACACACACACACACACACACACACACACACACACACACACACACACACACACACACACACACACACACACACACACACACACACACACACACACACACAAAATATAGCACCCTATTTGACAATTGATTGATTGATTGAGGGTACAGAACAGTACAGTTCATTGATACAAGATTAGCCTCGGAAACCCAGGCATTTTATTTTGGCAATAGGATAGGTCAACTAAAAGGACCACAAGAAAGCTTTTGGGATTAAATGTGGGTCTCTTTGTACTCAACTAATACAGAAAGGGTCCATTTGGTTCCACAACACTCAAAACAAAAGAAAGATTGAGCAACTGTGAACAGATATAAAATCTAAAATCATAGTTTAAAACCAAGCTGTTTCTCCTATACCTCCTTCCCTGCCGAAAGCTTTGTTATTGCCTTGAACTAACAATATTTGACAGATATGACTGCTTATACATTTCAGTCTCAGGCCACATTCTCATACATAATTCGGTAGTCAGTGCGAATTATGGGAGGGAAGAAGTTGCAACATTCTTGCATATAGGATACGTTTGCTCCACTTTGTCAACCGCAACAAGCCTTGCTTAGTCCACGTCTGTCCACGGGACATGTATGTATCCAAGCTGACTAATAATGCATCCTCCATCTCCCTGTGAATATTAATTCTTCAAGTTCAACCACAATGTAACCAGGCGGTGACCAAGCAGGGTAGCCTAGGCCTATTTACCTGCGGTCGGAAACGGGCGATCAAAAATAAAACGAGCGGCGGCCAGCAGACTCGCAAAATCTTGCAATAAACCAAACAGCAACTACTTTAGCAAGATAACGTCTCTCTCTCTCTCTCTCTCTATCTCTCTCTCTATCTCTCTCTCTCTCTCTCTCTCTCTCTCTCTCTCTCTCTGTGTGTGTGTCTCTGCGCTCCGCGCATGAAGCGTCTCCATTTGGACATGATTTGGAACAGAGCGAGAGAGAGATGGAGAGAGAAAGCGAGAGAGCAAAAAAATCCTGCCTACAGGATTACGTTTTGTTCTTCTGGTTTAAGTTCATCATGGCTCGGTCAATTATGAAGCGATTAAAACAAATAAAACGTCACCTCTTCCTTGGAAAGCCCCACTTCCATGGACTGTATTGTGTCCCTATTACATCTAAAGATGTATAACGTTGGCTGATCTACCAGTGCGCCATGCAGTGCGCTCCCAAAATGGACATTTCCCGACATTGATTTGCTATATAAAACCATATTTGATAGATATAACTATCATCTACAATTACTTATTGTAGAGAACGTTATAGGCTATATAGGGTATTTTAGCCTAGTGCGCAATGCCACCCTGGCAATGCCGATACGAAATTAAATATGGCATTCATATTATTCAAGTTATTATAGTCTACAGCCTACCAAAAGCTGTATGGTTTAAAGTAGGCCTAATTAATATACGTATAGGATATACTGCAGCACTCGTGTGTAAAGCCCTGTGTTGGTTCTTCTGTTTGCTTCACAATCACTTTTGTAGAATGCAACACAAACTCGAAGCACTGCACTGTCAGCGCCGACTGCCGCCGAGTCGCCGACTGCGCCCAATGAATGCGTTACAGAAGCGGAATATACCAAGTTAATCAGGGGGAACTTGATAAATATAGGGGAGTAAACACGTATGAAAAATAACAAAAGAAAACATTTTTTTAATACAAAATTCAACAAATTAAAGTTGCATGGACCCCCCTCCAGCCAAAATAAAAAAGTCATGGTCCCCCCTGACAATCAAATTATTATTTGAGAACCCCCCCTCGCTATGGACTATACCCACCTTAAGTATTAGACGAACACTCCCTAATAAGGACGAACAACATTGTGGTAGCTCTAGATAACTTGCATCTATTCATTCCCCTGAACAGAACTTATGTTTAGGCAAAACTGTAACTCATACTATTATGGTCTCTAATGACACTATATGGAGGGTCAAATCTTACCAATAATGCAGAGTAGACAATCGTTGGGTTCGGATGGTCAAGAAACAGTATGAGACCTGGGAGACAGCCTTGGTCCTCTACTATGGCTCTTCTGTTGAGTGGATCAGCTGCAAGATCTCGCAGCTGGTTCACTACAGCCAGTGCATCCAGCTCCCCACTCATGGTGCCCCCACTCCTGATGCCATGCACCTCCAATAGACCCCTTGACCCCTGCTAGGGGAAAACAGGAGTAAGTGAGACACCTGGCAACCTTCTCATTGTAATATACATAACCCATGAATTAATACAACAGTCTTTGAACCTATGGGCAAAGAGATTATATTACTGTTTGCTATAAATACACAGGGAAAACAGCAATTAGCCCGGGGCTTGTAGGACTTTCTTTTTGTTATCAGAGGTGAATGTTGATTATGCTATCTCACAGATTATTATGACCCTCACCCTTGTAACATTGTCTAGCACGACATGGGTGCATTGGGTGGCCAGCCAAGCATTAAATGGCCTGCGTGTAAATGTGCACTTTGCAAGTAAAACACTGAAATTAATATTCTCGTTTGACAGCCCGTTTCATTTTTGTGCAATATCTGCCAACAAAACACCCTCCACGACCCCAAGCTAACCTCAAAATCACGCCCCGGTGACCAGCGGTGGCGACTGAGCGGCTAAGCTATCCCAAGTCCCCAATAATGACTGTGAATGCTGGTGAATATTACACCCACCCTACCTTTTCTTCAAAGAGTTTGGTCCAAATACAAGAACAAGACGACAAGCTGAATAGGACCAGGTAAACACGACTTGGAAAAAGACGTGACAAATGGCCGGTGATAGCTTTTAAAATAGCCCCTTTTTGAAGAGAATGTCACTAGGCCTGTGGGTGGCTTTATCTTTCCTAGGCTAGCCTAGCTAGCAGCGGTGCTAAGCATGTACACTGTTTTCGGTGTTTTGGTGTGTGGACAAGTAGGGTATGCGTGTTTTGACACCCAGCGCAGTCCAGTTCACCGGTCGGTTCCCAGACAGTGCACCTGATGTTGTAGTGTTTTTGGCTGAAGTGATAGTCTTCTGTCTTCCCTCACAGAACAAATCTCATCAAAACAACTACCTAAATAATGTCTAATGAACTTATCATTTGTGGGTCGCGGACACATTTTTATGGGTCTCTTAATTTTTTGTTTCCTACATTTTGTTTTTTATATTAAATTCAAAACATAAAAAAAAAATACGAAACATTTTCATGAATTAAAAGACAAATTCAATAGTTTTTTCAAAGACAAATCTAAGAATAGAAAACACATGTTTGATAAGTAGTGAAAATAGCCGATCTACAAGCTCACAACGCAGCTCGAAGCGACCCGTTGTTGTGAGCTTGTAGATCTGCGAGATGAAAATGTTTGGGAACCACTGGTCTAGTTAAGGATTGGTTCATAAAAACGAGTACACAACCCGCCCGGCGAGTCTAGAGAGTATAAATCAATCGTACACTTAGTTCGTGACACACGATTGGATGCCAAGGGGGGGGGGGTTGTCGTAGGGTATGATACCCAATCAGAATGAGTTTTGTATCCTTGTTGTCCTGCCACTCAATCCCAGTAGCCAATGGGTGGCGTTCGAAATACTTGTCCGCAGCTAACATCGCCAACCAGTCTTTAGTCCGCAGCAGCTCTGGTTTTACTATCCGATCTAAAGCCCGCCTCCTGCTCTAAAATGCAAATTAAACCCTTGTCTAAAAACTTGAGTAGATTTAAAACACATACCATTTTGATTGCTCAAGGAAGGGCAAGAGCGCTGTGTATCATTCTTCCATGGACGTTTCCAAACTTTATTGAGATCAGTGGCAATTCAATATTCAAATGAGCTTTATTGGCATGAGAAAGCATACGTTTACATTGCCAATTTGCCAAAGCAAGTGTCAAAAAATATAATAAAAACCGTTGAAAGGGGTAGAGCCTTGAGGTCGGGAGGCTCTCTCCATTCCGACATGTCGCCACTCCGAAATGGACTTCTTATTGTCGGAGTGGCGACACTCCCCAAGGTTTAGGTAGACTTTTATCACAACAGTTCACAAATCTTGCTGCTGTGTTCATTTCGCAGATTGCTGTTCCGGTCTGCTGGGTCTAGAGCGGATACGGAAACGGTGCCTACATGTATGTGTGCGTGAAATTACCGCATACAGTAGGCGGGCTCTAGACCGGATCATGCTCTATTCGGGCTCATGGGTGACGCCAGGTTAAGAAGTTTTCCAGACATTCCCTTCCCACCACATTGCCCCAGCAGGCAGCAGCGGTAGAAAGCCTGGTAGGCGAGTTTACAGCAGCGGTAGATGACACGGAGCGGTTTGACAAGGTGGAAAAACAACAACTTAAACGTTTGAATCTTTAAACCAGGCAAGTGTATATTCGTTTTAGAGCAATCGGTGCTTAACAATGAGTGAGATGACGTTTGTTTACGTGACGGATCCCAAGTGCTTACTGCTTAGTTAGCCACGATAACTTTTTGTGGCTATGCTAAAGTTGCTAGCGGTGTCTGCTAGCAGTGCGCTAATGTCAGTTAACTGACATTTGTTCTATAGTTGTTAGCAGCTGTAAAGCATCAGTTCACTGCTAACTCGAACAAAGCTTGCTTTTACCATCAGTGAATATATATGAGACAGGGCTAAATTTGTGGCCATGTATAATGTGATATTTGTATGACTTGTATCTGTTTCTCGGCTTGCTTTTGGTTTTGGTTTGAGTTTTGTAAATAACAGCCACACACTTACTTTTTTTATTATCATTTCATCATCATTTTATGACAATTATTTATTGAGAATCAAATGCAAATAGCCTACACACATTTAAAGGCAACTGACATAACATGTCTTACTTACTTTGGCCTAAGTAATTAAGACAACAGACATTATGCTGTCGTTATAGATAAATATTGTTATATAATATTCAATTATGAAACATAAACATTATTCAAACGAGGCTTAGACAAAAGATCTATAACAATAAGCGTTCATTGTTTAAGTACAATAGCTGTTATCATAATGTTTCAACATGCTTATCCAGATTCCGTTCTCCACTGTTTTCCTAATCCAAGATAGGGACATTTGAATTGATAGACAATACACTAGCTGCTAAAAATAAAATGTTTAGATGTTACACACACACACACACACACACACACACACACACACACACACACACACACACACACACAACACAGTGCTTCATTTGTGGAACAAGGGAGAACATGTTCCTTCACCTCTTTGCATGGATCTGGCACCTATTTGATTGGATCCGGGACCTTCCCTGTCAATCAAAATAGTGCTGTTTGGTCATTTATGTTTTCGTCCTTCCAAATAGAGACGTTTTTTGGCTGCAGCATTTTTCTTTACTTTATATTTTATGTTTTTTGTTCAATTTCTTGTAATTCTTCTGATGTGGTGCTTCATAGATGACAGTGACACACGCAATAGACACGCTATATACACACATACATGGTGTCATAGAAGTTTGTTAACAATAAAAACATCTTTTTTGAATATGCCAGTTATTCAGATTGCCAGTTATTCGTGCGCACGCACGCGCACGCACACACACACACACACACACAATAGGAGCTAGCATAAAAATATATCAACTCTTCTGTGTGTGTTTTATTTTTTAGTTGACCACAGAAGTTTTGTTTATTGTTTGCGTACTGACACTAGTAGCAGCCATACAGTTTATGGTAGCAGGCTAGCAGCACATTGGTACTCACTGCTTAAAGAGTCAGAGGTCAATGATTTAACTTTTAAATCTGTGATAACTGATTCATGTTTCCCCACACTAGCCTTATGTGAAGATGCTCTTAGTAGCGGGATTTCAGTGCATCTGTAAAGAACACAGATAGAGATGAGTAAAGAACATGCACGGATCGAAATGGACCTGGTATGTGACACACTTTATCTCTCTCTGTTTGGCCTGATTATTCTAACTAATTACGGTATTATTATACTGTTATGTTTCAAGAACTTGATTTGTAATTTTTAACATATTGTACATGTATCATTGAATTTGTCTCGCATGAATGGAAATATGGCAGTAACGTTTCACAGATAACTATCCCCTTTCTCCATGTCATATCTATTCATTCATAGTCTATTTCTTGCACATTATAATGTGATAACTGTTAATTTGTCTGAACTTGCTTATGACTTATCTATTTCTCAGTGGTTATATACTAACTATACAGTAGTTACAGTAAATGTCTCTCCTTGGTACATTTGCTAAATGTCATGGCCTGACTGATCACTGAACATAACCTTCCTCAAGTTCCTCATATTGTCTCGGTCTCAGTGACTGATGTAGATTTACTAAACATGATTTTTGTTTTGTAGGCTTTTGGATCAGCCAAGCCGTATGGGTCTTCAAGGAGTATTGTGAGGAGAATAGCGACTAATCTTCCTTTAAAACCATGCCCTCGGGTCCATTTTCAGGTGAGGCAATATTCCCACTACTATTAAAACCAGGTTTAAAGTGTATTTACTGTGCAATTATATCACCTGACAGCTTAGCATGTCATGTGTAGGACGTCAGTGTTTTAACCTACTTATGGTTTTAGTTTCTTTTAAATCATTTTCTTTCTCACCATTATCGTTCTGTGTGAATCCATTGTAGTGTTCATGAGCTACTCTGCTCAGTCCATTATTTTCTTTCTTTCTCTCTACTGTTAATACAAAGAGTGACTCACTCACCCACACCACTTCTATCCCCATGGCGGTCTATTTTGACTCTGAAAACATAAATGGAGTTCAGAGTGTCATCCTTTTCCCATCATTAACACCTTTGTTGTGTTTTTCACTTGTCAGAACAAATTGGCTTTATGGTATTTTTTTAATTCTCTTTCCTGTCTCTTATCAACACTGTATTTTCTCTTTTCTTCTCCTTTCTCTTTTCCTCTCTCTCTCCAGCTACCCTCCCTAGCTGAGAGGAATGCAGTATGGCTGCTTTAGGTCAGTTCACTTGGCAATGGCAACCTACAAAAACAACCTTGTGCTGACTAAAGGCCTGCTGAGTTATGTACTCGCAGAGCCTTTTATCAACACCACTGAGTGTGTCCCTTTAAAATCCTTTATTACTCTGTTTCCTCGTCTCTTCCTTATTTCCTCTTTATTAGCTCCTTTGAACTTTTTAAAAAGAGTGGCGATGTAGTTGTAAGCAAGATGACATTATTTTGGAACACGGTTGGTCTCTTCTCTCTGGCAGCTGCATCCTTACAACGAGGAAGCCACGGTCCTGAATAGGAGACAGAATGGCCTGGTGGCAACCCTGGCTGATGTCGGCTGGATCGACAGGGATGAGGACCAGGATGAAGACTACTTTTGGGGACCAAGGTGAGATGGCCACATTTTGGAAGGAAATTATAGGCTGGACAGTATAATACTTTAACTCATTTAGGCCTAGAATTATTGAATGCTTTAACCAGTGAAAAATAGCAGATATACAAGCTCACAGCGCGGCACCGAGTGCCGCGCTGCGAGCTTGTAGATCTGCTATTTTTGAAAAGTTGTGAAAATGTGTGCAAATCTTTGAATATGTATTTTTTAAGCGAGCATTTGTAACTCAAATTTTGCTTCTGGGGGGTCCCTGGAACTAGATATTTTGAGATGGGGGTCCGTGGCCAAATACATATCATTTTGGGCATCCTTCACATGAAAAGGTTTGAGAACTACTGACATAGTGGTCTCTCAAGAACAGACAAACTGAGCTCCAGTTAAGTGAAAAGGACCTTTTCTTTGACGATGGCTGGCCAGATTGCTGACATAGAAACATAGGGTTTTTCAAAAAAGCTTAGAAGGATTCAAAAGACACTTATAGAATCGGGTCAAAATTCGAATTTTCACGATTTTTCAAAAATAGCAGATCTACAAGCTGTGAGCTTGTATATCTGCTATTTTTCACTAGTTAAAGCATAAAATAATGATACACAAAATGTGTACCCGTTCTAAATGGGTTAAAGGGGGGGGGGGGGGGGGGGGGGGAATCTATCCACGAGGCAGGGATCCCCAACCTGGGGTCTGCAGACTATTCACTTGTAATCTGCAATGCCAGTTCACAGGCAAATTTGTGTTATCCTACTAATAAACAACCAAATGTCTGTCGGTCTCATATGACACACATGCTGACACCACTGATGTGAAACAGTGCCCAAATTTGGAGATGACTGACTCACTCACTGATATGTCTGGGTTCTCCAACATTACTTCTGAGACTCCTACAGGACATACAATCCCTCATATACTGTGCACACCCCATTACCCAACCTGCACATACAGTAATTCTGAGCACATATGTTCGACCGGACAAGGACTAGTTTGTTAACAGCCACCAGTCTGATCTCACGCTGCTTTCTCTCACTGTTTTGGGTATCCTACTTAAAAGAAGATGAAACACATTATGTTAATGTTAACACAACACATTATGTTTTGTTTCCGGGTTAAGGGCCATTTAAAGTTACGTATGGTTGCTTTTGTGTACGTTTTGGGTGAGATTACGTACAGTAATTCCGTCGACATACATAGTTCCTCCTCTACGTTATGTCCGTGCCGACCGCTCTCCGTTGGGCCGCGCGCCACATTGTGCCTCGCAGCACAGAACAGAATAGCTAACAAAAGCGAAGCAGCCAAAATATGTAGAACCACAGAATTTCTTGACCCAACGACGTGATGTTATAAGTGGTAACAGTCTGGACTGCAGGTTCTGCTGTCTGTCGGCAAAGTTGATTCGCGGTAAATGTAAAACTCTGCGAGGGTACAGATTTAACCACATATGGATCCGGACCCGGAGTGATTATAACAAAACACACCCGCATATAATTCCCAAGTATATGATGAGCCGCTGAGCTAATTAATCAGCTCTTCTTGTTGGCAGCTGTCGGAGGATTGTGTGTGTGTGTGTGTGTGTGTGTGTGTGTGTGTGTGTGTGTGTGTGTGTGTGTGTGTGTGTGTGTGTGTGTGTGTGTGTGTGTGTGTGTGTGTGTGTGTGTGTGTGTGTGTGTGTGTGTGTGTGTGTGTGTGTGTGTGTGTGTGTGTGTGTGTGTGTGTGTGTGTGTGTGTCAAGCTGTACTGTTGCGACGTTCCTTTTTTACCGTTTCTTGATACAATATATTTCTCATTGGGACACACAGTTTGAGAACCGCTGTCAAAGAGCAGAGGAAAAGTAATTTTCCTCACTTCTGCGCCTACGATTGACAACGGTGGCCGTGGTACTGGGTACGTCTTGCTACGGATACATCTTCAGTCCGTCCAGTTGGGTGCTGTCCGTAAGGGTCCGTATACGGAGATAAATCATCCGGAGTGTTACGTACTGGGAGTCAAACCGGACCAAACGGATTAAAGTTCTCTCACCCTCCGTTGCTTGTGTATTCCTGCGGTCCTTATGTACTACTATGCATGGTAGTGATATGCATAATTTGTGCTGCACAATTTGCATTGCACTGTTTTATTGTCAATCTTGATACAATCATCCCACCACACTCCATGTGAAGCTGCTATTTCCAAGCGGGCTTTGCATGCACAAGCAGAACGTAAACAAAACAAACTAGTCAGCAGGCACATGAATAGACCGGGCAGGCACACACACCGTTCCTCTACCATTTGGAAAACTATTGTATAATTCTTTTACATTTTGAAGTGGCTACCCCAGAGCCCAGACCCCCCAGTCTGCCCAGTGTCTCAGTGAGTTATTATGTTAATATTAACAGCCACAACAAACTGGTTAAAGAATACTACAAAAACATTTGTGCCATTCTCTCAGCCTGGCACATTCCCGTCTCCTAGAATTACATTATACAATATGTACAATGACCAACTATAATGGCTGGAAAGTGAGATTAAAATTAAAAGACGTCGGCCTGACAGCGTGTTGCAGGTTCGAATCCCGTTCTCTTTGCTGCATGTCACTCCCCATCTCTCTCCCCATTTCCTGTCAGTCTACTGTCCTGTCAATAAAGGCATAAAAGCCCCAAAATAAAAATGTAAAGACGTCGTACAGCTTCTAGCCATGATGCAGACAAATTATTTTAATACGTAAACCCACGTCTGACTGCAATTATCACTGTGATGGATAATAACGTTTTTCTTTTGTAAACAGATCAGGGCCATCACCAGGACTTGTGTTCCGAGCCCAGCAGGCTCAACCTCAAAGACAAACCTTGACTCGACGGCGGTCATTACCAAGCTTATACGATACACAGCCAAACCCTCAGGGGCCGACAGTGGCCAACGATGAGGCCTTTCAGAAGATCAGCGCACTGGAAACGGAACTGGCCAAGCTCCGATCCCAAATAGCACAGATTGTACTGGCCCAGGAAAAGAGCGCACAACCAGGTTAGAGTCAAATAATAGCTATGAAAACAAGTGCAGTGATTTGGTGCAACCTTTATTTTGAACTGTAATGTCATGTACATACCTCTAGATGGCAATAGAGGTTCATGTAGATTTCACAGGACCATAAATCCCTCATGCTCTGTGTTGTCCACCTCAGATCCTGCCCAAAGCACCCAACCTCCTCCACCCTGTTCGGTCCCACCACCCCCTCCTCCTCCGCCGCCGCCCCCTCCTCCGCCACCCCCACCGCCTCCTGGCCTCCAGAGGACCTTCTCAGCCATTGACCTGATCAAAGAACGCAGAGGGAAGAAAATGGACGGACAGACCATTATGGATCCAGAGCCCAAAACAGCACCCAGCATGCTTGATGTGCTGAAAGACATGAATAAAGTGAAGCTGCGATCAGTCAAAAGGTGATTCATTTACTCATATCTCCGCCACCGTTGCCCCTATCCATGCCAAACTTTGCACACACACTCCTTGGCTGCCAAACCACCTCTCATTTCTCACATGGCCCTCTTCTAGTGCCACCGTGATGCCGATTCTTGCAAAACACATTTTTGGACACTGCTCCTATAGATTTTGCCCTAAAAGTGGTACACAGTATCTCTAAAGTCATGTAATCAGCATGGATCTGTCCCATTTCCCATATTCCCTCCTGATTGGCTACCATTGCCTTCTAAAGTTTGTGTATGCCACCTGACGGTCGCTTATCTCCCGATTTAGGGAGTCCTACTGGTATATACACTACCCGTAAGGTTTGGACACAGTTTCTCACACACATTAAATGAGAGCTGTGTCCAAACCTTTGACTGGTAGTGTACACCATTCTGTCTTGAAACTGCTGTTCTGATTGACACGCCATGTTACAACATATCCACCCTTTTTATTTATGTCTTGTTGTTGTTGTAGTCGTCCAGAGGAGGTTAACTCCAAAGTCAAACACAGTGAGCCTGCCGATCCTGCAGCTCTCATTGCAGAGGCCCTAAAACGCAAGTTTGCGCATCGGTATCGTCACAACAGTGAAGAGGACGACAATAACGACTTCAACGACTTCAAGCTCCCTGTTCCAGAGTTGAAACCTCGACCAGAGACCCCTCTGGTAAGTGTTGGCATGCTCTATAGTCTGTAGTATATCATTATCCATAAGGCTCCCCCTTAATATCTGTTAATTTGTGCTTTGGTGTTACAAAGCTTTTAGTGATACAAAAAAGAGGTCTACAAATGCCTACCTCATTCACGCTCTTGTCTTTTTTTACAGTTTGGGCAGCACATGTTGAAACCTCGAACTGAGACCCCTCTGGTAAGAGTTGTTAGTCTGTACTCTGTAGAATACCATTATCCATAAGGGGGAGAGCCCTATTATCTTGTTCTTTGGTACTAATTTAGTGTTACAAATAAGATGTGTAAGAATGCTTACAGCAGTGATACTCAAACTCCGGCACCGCAGGCCACTTCCAACAAGCTTTAAACTAAGCAGATTGGACCTTCCGTTCCCCAGAGATAATCGCCAAAAGAGCTTGAAAGCGGCCATTGAAATCGCCGATTTTGTTTTTACCAGTGGCTCTGCCCGACTAATTAGCATACCCCATTAAAAAGCGCCATTGTAGGCATAATGCAAATCAAATGAAAGAGACTTACTGTAGCTCTACTTAACAACTGCATCATTAGCCATTTGGTAGCTAAACAGTCTGGGTAATCTATTTTAAGTAGATTGTTTGATTTTATTTTATTTTCCTGAGCCATAACTATCTATTTTCACAAGTTTATTTTCTGTGTTGAATGTGGGCCAAGTCATAAATAACATTGTGAAGCAATTGAAAGAGAGATGTGCTCAGCTATCTTTAATGTCATCCCAATTGATAGCAGGCAGACAGATAGACAACCCAGACAAATTGTGAGGAATATGCTAATTGCACAGAATTATTAAAAAGACAATTTTTTATTACAAATTGTGTCATTGACAGAATGTAAATGGAACTCCAAGCCATAAAATAATGCACATTGCACTTGTCTTACGTTATGTGGAAATAAAGCAAATATAAGAGAGAATTTATTATGTCATTTTATCAACTGGCCCGTGGCCCCTTAACATTTTTGTAATGTGGCCCACAATTTCAGAGGTTTGAGTATCCCTGGCCTACAGTACCTCATTCACGCTGTCTTTTTACTTTTACAGTTTGGGCAGCACATGTTGAAATCCACTGGAAAAAAGAAGTTCTTATGATCAACTGTTCATCGATGAGCAGGTTCTGGATGGGAGGTCTAGATTCACCATGTACACAAGTTGGAACTTCAGTCTTAATCAGGCTTTGTCTGATTCTGCCTAAAACCAGATGTCAGGCTGCTCTGGACCCTAGTCACTGCTGAGTGTTGCCTTTGGCGGTCATCTTGAACATCTGCATTTTTTGCACTTTCTTAAGTTATAATATCCATGTTTCAAGTTTTGTTTGTTTTTAATGAAATGTCTTTTTTTCCCAGGAGTTTGAAATCTTAAAATGCAATATAGAATTAATTTGAGGTGCAAGTATTTTAATTGTAGCTGTTTTATGCAACACTACAGATCATTGTTCAGTGACTAGTTGCAGTATATGTGTGTTGTTGGAATTGATCACACATTCAGGAGGGTTCAAACTTTTTTGCGGTTGCCAGTCAAGCTTTTGCCTCATTGATTGCAGGAGAAAGGGAACATTTTCTGGTGTTCTTTTTTGTGTTAAAACTGTGGCAAATGATGTCATTGCCTTAGTCATTCTAATTTATGATTATTGGTGTTAAGTAAATAATTTAGTTTTTATTTAATGTTGTTTATGTCTTTAGATTTAACCAATTATTGGTCCCATCAAAGTATTTGTGGCTATGTTGCTATATGTTAAGGATGTCTCTTTTTAGCTTTAAGATTTAAGTACCTCTGCTCTGGAAAACCAAGTAAATTGACAGGACTTAGATCTGTGGTGCGACAGAACCTGTACACTGTATTTGTTGCCTCTTAATGGACAATTTTTATTATTTTATGATTTTGTCCAAATCCAAATTTTAGTTGGCACCATTCATGCCATTAAGTTTGTCCTGTGCTTTAAAGCCAAATACATTCCATTGATACTTTGTGAAGTCTGCCTCTCACTGCTAAATGCCAACCTAATTCTCATTCCTATGAGACTGTGTGTAGAGGAGAACCTCTCAAACAACTGTTACATCACAGCTATGCAAAGTTGTTGTTGATGGTGGTTTTCTGTTTTTAGGGGCCAATATCAGTGTTCATGTAGATACATTTTTAACACTAAAGTGTATACGTTTATAACACGCTGCACTCCATTGATCTAAAGCACCGATAATTGTTTTCCGTTACTTCAGTGAACATGGCTACTGTAACTGACTTTATGCCAGCAATCATTTTGTTAATGTCATTATATTATGTCCTAAGGAGAATAACTTGTTTAGGAACAGCTCTTCAACTGTGTTCCTATCTTCATTCATACTGTGTATCGACTCTTCTGGGTCATATGCGGATAACTGAGGCAGTGTTTTATTCAAAGTGACACAAGCTGTATAGCGATTAGTGCGAGTCAGTCATTTTGCTCTTATTTCTATTCATATTTTATAATCAGTGGAATTGCCATTTTCATGTTCACTTTGTGGTTTGTTGGGAAAGGACTGAATGTCAGTAACCTCTTACACTAATATCCCAGCTGTTCTAGATCTTTGAGATGCATCCTCTGCCATGTATGCAATAAAGGTGCTGTAAGTGATATTCTTTGGTTAAAACAAAAGGTTGGTATATTCTTCTGTTGTATCGGGTCTCTCCAGCTCTTTACAGAAAATACAATTTCAGATCAGCATACCAATTTAACCCAATCAGGAAGTGAGCTGACAAAACAGATAAATGGGTGAGCTTCCTTGATTACCTGAAATTGCCATCCCACCTAAAATGCAGTTTTTTAAAGAGCTGGAGAGATGTGCCCTTTTACCAAAACTATTAGAATATAGAGCTGTAGAAATCACTTACTGCACCATTCATGTATGGGTCAAAGTAAAATGTAATCAAGTGTACGATACAGTGTGTGTAGTATACGTCTGGCATTTCCTTATCGCAAAAGGTACCTAACTGGAAGTCTCAGTAGCAACCACAGTAATGCTCCATTGCAATAAAGCTCTTGAGATAACATGATCTTGTTTTTGGACTTGCAATGTCAAAAGTACCGTAGTTATCAGTTGAAGTCTAAGAAATGCATTCGTCAACAACTGGTTTTATTAATCAAATCGTAACTGCAACAGGCATGTATCAAAAAGGTCAATACGGCAAAGCCTTTACAAAATCTGGCTCGACACTTAAGTCTTCCCAAAAATGGCTGTCACGACAAATTGTAAACAGTTTTATCAACAGTCTTACAGCACTTACAGCAAAATACAAATGAGCTAAAGTAAGAAAAGCACCTGTTAACGTTCAAAATGTTTTAACACAATTTGTGCCACTATACAAAGTCAAAGTAGGCAAACCAAACAAGGAAATGGAATGTTCAAAGTCACTCGACCATTTTGTTTCCATACAAAAAAAAAGTTTGAGTGGTGGCTCCTCACAACCAAAAAGGCAAAGGGATTGGACAGTGCATTCAAAAGGATAAGCTCACCATGCACTTTATGGGAATACGAGTTGGTTTGGTCACTTAGCATAGTTTGTGCATAGTTATAAGGCATCATCAGAGCAGTCCTACAGGTTGCATGTGGCTATGGTAAGAGACATTCTGGGGAGAGGGAGGGTCTCCTTCAGTAGAAGTGCAGAGCCAGGAAAAGCAACCCTGCATCCCCACATTCCACCCTCTCCCTCTTGTTAGGAGACTGGCAAAACCCTGAGCGAGGAGTTCCGGAATGAGCTGCACACACACGGTGCAACAGAACATCAGTGTGAGAGGCACATGTGCCTCCATATTGTGGTCAGTACTGACAGATTCTCAAATGTCCCCCTCAGAAAGGATAAAAGTTCATCAATACTTAAAGATGTTGTGTTGTGTCCAACACATGGTTCAGGAGTGCAAGGAGCTGAATACTAGTAGCAAAGGCGATGTTTCTATGGCATATCTGGTGTGGTTGACAAAAGTTCCGCTCATGGCTTAAACAGTGGGTTTGACAGTTCATACAAGTAATTCTTCACATCTGTGCTTAAGAAGGCAGACTGTGGAGCCAACCAATTCAGTTCAGGGATAGAAATGACAAACGAACAAGGAGAGGCGTTAACAGTCTGCATAGAGGCAGCAAAAGGACTGGGCTTGTCACATTTCTTTTTACACAAGGAAAAATCTTCATTACAAATGCAACACAGCATCAATTGAGTCTTGCGTCAGAATACTCAAGTCTTCTCATTCAAATCATTCTTCAAATCTTTGCAATTGGCACTAAAAAAAACCGTGTATTCTTCAGTTCCGATACAGTTATTCCCTTACATCAGCTAACCAAAGAAAAGGGGAAAAATAGTGGTGTTTAATCATTAATGCCAAAACTACAGTGGACAAATAAATAAAATAAAGCAACAAAAAGACAATTACAGCAGTAGCCAAATGAGGTATCTATGTATTGCTCTATGCAACATAAAAATAGGAATTTAAAATTAAATAAATTAAATAAATCAGTGGTTTGTCAAGATGGGAGGCAAAAGCAACAACAACAAAATTATTCAGGTCTTAGGATGAGGCGGGGCAGCAACTTGGGGGGGATAGGGGTCATACCCCGTATCCCTAGATGCCCCACCCAGCCCCCAGTGTGTACTGAGGCTCTATCAGGCCCTGTCAGGACCGTTTGCTTCCCTGAGGTATTTCTTTGGAGTTGGTTCCCGCCTCGGCTGCGCTGGGTCCCGCCTCCTCTGAGCCGGGGCTTTGTTCCCGCTGCAGGCTGTCCCAGCTGGCCTTGTTCAGGCCCAGGTGGCCCAGCATGGTCTGGGACAAGCGGGTGTCGGAGAAACGGGCCCACTCCGCAAACAGTGGCTCCACCACGTACGTCATGAAACCTACAGACGAAGAGATTGGCACAGGTTTTGGAGACGCACATTAGGGTCAACAAACACTTGAAAGGGTTAAGGTTATTGCTGTTAGAGGAATATGAAAGCTACTTGCCTATTTGAATTTTGCCAACCGTGTTGGTCTCTCTGTCACAAAGTGGGCTGACTTCAAGTCTGTGCTTCTTCTCAATGTCTCCTATAGAGTAAGTATTCAAAAACGTATCCATATTACATCGGTTATAATAAATAAATAAAACAAGGAAGTTAACGAGCAGACAACAGAAAAGAGAAGACGGCATGAAACCTTGTTGGAAGAACTCCTCTGTCACTTTCTCACTCCACCGCTTGCTAAGTTCCCAGGGTCTGCACGGATTACAGATGTCTGCACACTTCAGCGCCATCTATATGGTGTTGGAGCCCAAATGGTGAATTAAAAACCCATCACAGTTTCATGAGATGCAGCGATGTAATAATGCTGGTATTACGCAGTGTTGGAAAAAGTACTACAATTCCTTTACTCAAGTAAAAGTATCAATACGGCAAAGTAGATATACTGTTACAAGTAAAAGACCTGTGTTCAAATTATGTTACTTGAGTAAAAGTACAAAAGTGTTGGCATCAAAATGTACTTAAAGTACCAAAAGTACAAAATGGCAGATCTATAAGCTCACAACGTGTCACGTTATTTGTACTTTACTCAAGTAAAGTACAAACAACTCAAAAGTGTACTTAAGTCTTAAGTACAGTACTTCAGTAAATGTAATTAGTTACTTAACACCACTGGTATTGCGAGGTAACTGACCTGAAGGACAAAGTGGCGGTGGTTGGCATTGCTCAAGCACAAGTCTTCCTGGTCCAGGTGAGTGCGGAACTTGGACAGGTACTCGTTCTGTCTGCTGATGTCTGTGGCCAAGATTAAGGAGCCCAGCTGCCTCTCCATGTTCAGGCTGACAAGTCAAGACAACACAACAGATCGATCAGATTAGAATGATCATGTTGTGCTAAGCCAGAGATGTCAAGGGAATGCTGACAGAACCCTCTCTAAAAACCCCAGGACAAAAATCCACTCGTCCTAGACAATTTGCCATCCTGGCCCCCAAACTGTGGAATAAACTCCCTGTAGCAATTAGAACTACAGACTCACTCCCTAGCTTCCGCCGTGGACTGAAGACTCACCTCTTCAGACTCCACCTAAATCCCATAGCACTACTGTAACACTCCCCTTCCCTCGATGAAGCTAGATATCATTTTTAGGTTTTAGAAAAGTATTAACAATTTCTCTGCCATTTTAAACATAGCTGTAGTAAGCAGCTGCCAAATTGTCCTTACCTT
Source organism: Nannobrachium achirus (assembly GCF_963921795.1). Taxonomy (NCBI): domain Eukaryota; kingdom Metazoa; phylum Chordata; class Actinopteri; order Myctophiformes; family Myctophidae; genus Nannobrachium; species Nannobrachium achirus. The sequence continues at coordinate 34,553,336 of NC_137828.1, read as the reverse complement.
TTAGCGTGGGCACGCGCACGCATCGTGCACAATCTGTGCGCGACTCATCTAGTAGACGTGTAGACTCGGTGACAAGCTTTCGAATACAAAAAACCCCATTGAAAAAGACATATCCGTTGCCACGCTGTATTCCTGCTTATCCGCCAGTGTTTACATGAAAAAACATTGAAAAAAAGCCAGGCATGCGCTATGGTAACACGTGGACACGTTCGCGCACAAAACGCACGATATGTGCGGGGATCATAATCCAGGCGTGTAGAGACTGGATCAAAGTTTCCAAACGCAAAAATCCGATTGAAAAACGAGCGTTCCATCGCCGAGTAGCTTCCACTTCTGTTACACAGTAAACCAATGGAGGCGGGACTATGGCCCAGGCTCAGACTGGATACGGAAAGCTGGATCCGGTCCAGACCGGAAATGACCGGATACAGTTAGGGGGGCGGGCCTAAAGAGCCAGAATCAGCGAAAATCTGCGCTAATACTTTTAATCCTTTCATAATGATTAAAGCTAATTAAACTTTACGGGCTCTACGGGCATGGCAGCGCGGTACAGCGGGAAATCTACGGTTTCTACGGGGATCGCGAGGTATGAGTTAAGCTAGATATCATTTTTAGGTTTTAGAAAAGTATTTTAGAAAAGTGGTCTACCCATGTTATCTTTTTCTAGATTGATATTCCTATGCATTTGTTGTATTGCTGTTGATGTACTGACATATTATCTTGATTATATTATATTTATGTATTACCTGCTTATTAGTTATTTTAAGTCGCATTGGATTAAAAGCGTCTGATAAATGCCTAAATTGTAAATTGGAATCTGCGACCATTTACTGGGAGTAATGTCTGAGGCAGCATACACACCACTCTGAGGTGGATTAGCAGCTGGTGCAGCTGAGAGCCAAGTCACATAATACAACTCCAATGTCAGACTGACCTGTCCTCAGCAGGTAAGTGCGCAAATAGCCCCGTCTCTCTGATCAGGCCCACAGCAGACTTCCAGTGATGGTTCTCCAGAACTGAGGTATTCTTGCATACAAAAGAATAAAAAATAAAAGTATTTACATGCATTATGGACAAATGTGCACATCCCGACTCATGCAAAATGGAATGCAATGGATCACCATGTACTTTCACAAAGAGAGGTTTTTCACAGCTTGTGTACAGGTAATGGATAAAGTGCATGCTACGACGGGTTCTCACCCTGTACAGTGTGGCTAGGTAGTGGTCAGTCTTGATGAGGAAAGGCTGGTTAACCCCGGGATGGTCCAGGTCGTGTGTGGCGGCCGCTAACAGGCCCAGTAGAATGTCACAGGAGGTCAGGGATTTGGCGAGCTACAAGTGAGACAAGACAAGATTACAAGAATGTCAAGCACATACTCACAACTACTTTTTTTTTGGCATACAGTATATTTTATTTTATTTAGACTTAATCTTAAATCAGATCAAACATGATTCATGAATTTAAAAAGTTAGTTTTTCCCGCTATGGAACTTTATTAGATCTCCAGCACTTTGCAAAGATTAGTCAGCTGACCGTCTGATTCTCGAGTCCACAACATGACCAATAACACCGTTGGATGCAATGATGAGCCCTCCTATGCACTCACCATGGGCTCCTGCATGTAGCAGTACATGGCCTGTGTGACGTCTGCGGCATGCACAGCATTGTGGTAGGGGTTGTCACCGTGGTAGTCCTCCTGGACCATGACCAGGAACCTCCAGAGCTTCACCATGTCTAGCTGGAAGAGCTCCACCAAGCCATACTGGTTCAGCAGGTGAAAGGTCAGGGTGATCAGGCTGTTTCCTGCACAAGGCAGAAGGGGCCAACAGTCAGTATCAGTCAGTGTCATCTGTTCCGTCATTTCCGCTTACAAAAATATATTTATAATCAGTGGTATGATATGGATTTTTAGAAGTGTGGGTCCTCTAAATTCATGACGTCATGCGCGCACGCTGTTTTTATTGTTAATTAGTGTTTTTATTGTGAATTAGTGTGTACTTATGAGGCGCGCGTGCAGCAAAATAAGTGTGGGCTCGCTGAGCCCACGCGAGCCCATGGCATCTCACCCCTGTTTATAATATATAGATGCGTTGACTGATTAGATTTACAGTGGAAACAGAAGTGGGGTGAGGCATTTGAAAATGTGTGACCCAACAGCATGTCTTAAGAGACTAGTAGACCACAGAGATACCCATACTACATTATTATTATTATTTTATACATTTGTATCTCCGCCAGGCCAGAGATGAGGTTTTTGTCCCGGTGTGTGTGTCCACCCCAAATCTTTCATCGGCCTCATGGTGAAACTATTAAGCTTCACATTTTGCAACATAACTGTAGGTCATATAGTTTGAGGGAGGGGGTAGTTTTGCAACAAATGCCATACTTCAGGAATGCAGCATCGGATCCATACCAAATATGAATCACACATTGAGGGGCTTCTAAACAAAGCAGGGACAAGAACGATTGTGCCACAAATGTCACCAATTATAACATCCAGCACAAGCTACAGCAATGTGTCATAAGAATGCGTAGGGTTTTATGTTTTTTTTTTTTTTTTTTTTTTTTTTACATTTGTGAGATTAGCACAAATGTCAGAATCTCAAGTCAGATAACAGGACAATATAAAATATCTTAAGTTTAAGACTTCAAAAGATGTGTGCCGTCCAACTAACCTCGCATCACCAGACTTTCCACCTCGGGGGAAAGCCTGGTATACGTTTTATACGGAAATAAGATCTGAAAAAGGAAGCGGCATCGCTTTGATTTGGTCTCCCCTGTTTGTTTCCCCAATCCCCATTTAAATGCTGAGTAGTGTAGGTCTTATCAGTTGCCACAAGTTGAAACGAACCATTAAAAATAGTTAATAGTTACTATTACAAAATAGTTCATAGTTACTATTACAAAATAACTACTATTACAAAATAGTTACTAGTTACTATTACAAAATAGTTACTATTACAAAAGCTACCAAACAAACCATTACACACAAGAGCAAAACTAGGCCGCATAAAGGGTTTTATTGGGTAGGCCCTAAAATTATGCCCTTGAGCGCAGGGAATTATTTTGGGTTAAAACTGGTTCCGGTTTGAGCTTTACGGCCAGAGTGTAGTCCATCTATGACTACAACATGACGTAAGCTGTTTCCGCTCCCGACCAGATCAGAAACCCGAAAATGGTAGTGATCAGGATAACGTCCAACAGGTTGTGCGAATGTACGGCCACCGAGGAGTCTTATTATGGAATCTTAAACGTCTTATTCGGGAATCTGAAGTAGACGGTACGTACAACACATGATGGAATTTTGACTAGGGTTGCAGCCTACCGTTTGTCAACCTGTCGAAGAGGAAGATGTCAAAAGTCCAGCACCTGACCCTCTCCAGCATGCACTGCAAAGAGTAGGAAATCACATGAACAAACACATAGGTAAAGGTATGCCCTTTGTGACGGTTTAACAAAACCATGAATCTTGCGTTCATTGGTATTATGAGTGACATACTGTATGTCATACTTTGGCCTGTCCAGCATAGTCTTCATCAAGGAGGTGAAGGGGAATGTGCTGGGGTGTTCCCCGCAGTAGACGGGATGAGTGCAGGTACCGCTGGAAGCTGAGCAGCCTGTGAATCCTTCCTCCCGAGATACACGTGGTCGAGCTTGACTCCGAGCCTAACCGTGCTGTGAAGTGTGAACACACACAGACACACACACATACAGAAATAAACAATGAGTAAAATGTGACTGGAATGAACTAATGACATATCGCTCATGGAATTCTATTTCATGAACTCATGGAGCTGAGAACTGATGTGGCCACACAGACTTTGCACTAATGACATATCGCTCATGGAATTCTATTTCATGAACTCATGGAGCTGAGAACTGATGTGGCCACACAGACTTTGCAGGGGCTCAGACACAATCACAGCGATATACAAACACACTCGCTGCTGACACAGCCGCCCCACTCTTAAGCCTCCCGTCTGGGAACACACACCAGTCATTGCTTTGTCAGTGGACAGTACACACACACACACACACACACACACACACACACACACACACACACACACACACACACACACACACACACACACACACACACACACACACACACACACACACACACACACACACACACACACACACACACACACACACACACACACACACACACACACACACACACACACACACACACACACACACGCGTGTTTCTGCCAGTATAAACCATGGCTGCTGCCCGGAAACACGTCAGCATGAGGAAGGATTACATTTGGCTTCAGGATGTGAACGAACACTCACACACACACCTTACAAGTCAATGTTTGAGGAAGTAGTTTGCCTAGCCTAAGTGCTGTGAACACCATTAGAACAGCTCTAATAAAATGAAATAAAATCCCTGCACAAGGTTTACACTCTAAGACACACCTTGACCTTATCAGTGTAGGAAACAACCGAGTTATGCACAAACATCTGGCAGTGTCATTGGAGAGGAGCGGAGCCCTGAGTAGAACCACATTCTATCGGCGCTATCTCCCTTGTCATCGGCGGAGCGCAGGTTAGCCCGGCTAATTGCCTGTGATTCATACTCACTGTGAATAGTTCGGAAGTCGATACGCAGGTACGGGTGGGAGCTCCTTCGTTCTGGTTCAAATCCAACTTGGCTTCTCACTCTCACATCTCCTAGAGGAAACCAACACACACTTCCTCAAAAGTCATGCTGCACTGAGTGTAAGCACTGCATCTGTACCAGACCTGGGCCAGCTTAGTATCTGTAAATACTTTGTGTAGTAATTAGGTGCCACAGGGGCGGGCGGGGTTACCCTACACACACACAACAACAATAACCCATAGACATTTTTTGACTACCACAAATAAGTATTTTTAAGTACATTGAGTACACCTTTCTGCAACCGACTTCAAGCGATTCGTCCTGATGCGGTAATCCCCCGTTAGTAGAAAAAAAAGCAAATGGATTTACTTATAAATACTATTCGACCTTGGTCTGGTATGTATTGTATACACACGCATACACGGACACAAAGACACTTTCCCAGAAACAAACGCCGGTGGACAGAGATACAGTCAATTGAGCATGCAGTGCCACGTGAGGACTTTCTGCTCCAGTATTAGTGAATCAGAGCCACCAGTGGCTCTGTTAGTAGTCAGGCAGAGGAGCAGACTTTGTGACCAGCCGCACGGGACCAGCATCTTTACTTACTTGCAAACAGTTGTTGGAATACTACACAAGCCCCTAAGATATAAAAAAAAAACTGGGAATTACAATTAAGCGCACACTGATGCTAATTATTATCTTGAGAGGGTGTGATTTAAAGCTCTTAATACTATATGAATATAAAAGGTCAAACATGTCAGGTACATTTCAACACAATAAAAGTCATCAACAGTACATTTTTAAAAACCATGCACTCTTAAGCAGTGTGTGTGTGTGTGTGTGTGTGTGTGTGTGTGTGTGTGTGTGTGTGTGTGTGTGTGTGTGTGTGTGCGCGTGCGTGTCTAAAACTGTGTGCATATGCACACATGTTGACATCTGTCATGTCTGCATATGCATGTGCCCTGCTGTGGGCACGTGCATCATTGTGATTAGTGCACATTTTTCAGAGTCAGAGGGCTTGTGTTTTCCCAGTGATGTGTGAGTGCTGCTACTCTGCGGTGGATATAGGTCAGGTCGTTGTTACCAATGTGACAAACTCCATGAACCCTGCACAGCATTAAAATCACAGGCCGACCTCTGACCTTCTGCAAACACCAAATTGCATTGGAATGCTTCCGTCCTCACAGTGCGTGTGCGAGTGTGTATTCATTCAATAAAAAAAAGGGTCCAGGGACAGATGCTTGTCTCTAGTGACGTACAAGACTGCCATCAGTCCATAAAATGATTAAAAAGCCAAAGCTCCTTCCATAGGCTTTGCCGTTGCTGATGCGCCCGGGGGTTGCACGTGGCAGCAGTCACTAATGGATATTATCAAGCTGGCGAGCATCAAACTGGCATGCGCCGAGCTAAATCAATCATGGGCTCCCTGCAAATGTGAAAGTGCAGCAATGCTGGGTGAAAGCTCCAGTGTGCAGTTGTTTAAGCTCCTAAATGCCGCAGGCCATAAAAAGGGTTACACGAGGGGTCAGATTCAGCTCTGTGTCCATGTGGGTGTCTATGCAGGGAATATATCCTGCCTCTTATCGCCCGTTATCTACAGTAACCTTATTGATGGTGAAGCTTTGTTTCCCAATAGATCAAAGCCTAATCTGGATGTAAAGCTTGATGCATTCGACTAATCGCTCAGCAGAGCCATCAGCCAGCAGAGACACAGGAAAACACACAAACAAACCATACACGTGCATAAACACACACACGCACGCACGCACGCACGCACGCACACACGAGAATGCGCACAGACATTCCACAAGCCTCCAGTCTGCTCCTCTGAACCTCATCGAGCTCCAAATCAAATCTAGCCCCTTATTAAATCTGATCAAAATTCAAAGAAATGCTTAACACTGGAGACGCAGACACAACTTAAGCCTTTTGTTATTGAGAGATTATCAAAAGGCCAGGGATGAACAAAACCCCAGACATGCCCCACCTTCATGTTCTCTACATATTTCCATATCCAGCTAGCACTCATCCTATTTCGCTGACGTTTAAGACATTGTGTAATTGAACAAGGACAATAACTAGCCCCGTTTCTGACCTCCCCCTCCGCTGTGGCTCTGGGATGAGGTCCAGCTGTGTTACGTTCCCGCTGAGGGCGGAACCGGCGAAAATGTCAAATTCTTACCGTTTTATGATTTACATTTATGAACACGTATCAAAAATGTAAAGGTAGTCCTGGTATCCTACAGAGGTCTAATTTCAAAAGAATGGAAATGGAAAAATGTATTGATGGGTCGAAACAACCTTTGGAACCGTTTTGCCAGCATGAACCAAATGTTATCATGGTGGTGTGCGCGTGCACATGACACGCATACGCACAAATTCATGTTAAATTCTGCATGCTTGCAATAAAAATACGGTTTAATTCTTTTTTTTTCATAGCTTTTCCCATTCTGTTGAAACTACTAATTACTTTCGCAGGTCCCACCCTCAGCCGGGACATAACACAGCAAGACGTCATCTCGGAGCCAACAATGACACTATGGCAACAATAGTGAGAGTGACAGCAAGTGTGTGTGTGTGTGTGTGTGTGTGTGTGTGTGTGTGTGTGTGTGTGTGTGTGTGTGTGTGTTGACAGGGGGAAGTACTTACCTAGCATGCGAATGTACAGGGCTGTCTGGTCTGAGCTGTCATAGGAGATGGCCCCTCGTCTCTGTGCAGACACAAAAACAAAAATCACACATACATTACACACACATTAATGTACATTCTTCTACATTCTTTTAGCAATGAAAGCTAGGACATTGCTAAAAACTAGAGACTGAGGACAATGAAAGCTGGGACAGTCCTCAGTCTAAAGTTGAACAAAGCATTTAGATCAGGGGTCTTCAACGTACCCCTTAATTGAGAGAGAGATGAAGCAGGGACCCCCACAACCTTATCATAGGTTCCATATACCGGTAGTTTCATTGTTTGACAGCACAATCATCAGTGTATTTTGGATTCATGTCAATTTGTGTTTTCAGATATTTAACCACTTGAACCGTCAATACTTAACTTGACCTTTCACTCTGTATTTTCTCCATCTACACCAAAGCTCTTAACCGAAAATAGCCGATCTACAAGCTGCGAGGCGTTGTGAGCTTGTAGATCTGCTATTTTTGGCCAAAGTTCTCACAATATGGACGCTAGGGTTCAAGTGGTTATTATAAAAAAGGAGAAAAAAAAGGTTTCCATCACTCAAAGAGTTGGAGGACCCCCTGTAGTAACCCTGAGGACCCCCTAGGGGTCACGGACCCTCTGATGAAGACCCATGATTTAGAGACCAACTTATCTCTACACAACATCATTTCCCAAGCGGGATCAATAAACGTCTCATCTTATGTCAAAGATCCATTGGACGGATTTGATATACAGCACAATATGATCCACCTGATATGCAAGTGTTGTGCCCAAAATAAACAAGGACAAACCCCTGCCCTCCAGCTCCAGGGAACCAGCAAACTCTGTCAAAGTGATACGATAAGGGCTATTTTAAATACTGGTCTAAAAGACAAAAGACTCAATGTTCAGTCAGGGAATATGCAGTGCCTGATAAGGAGAGGGTGTGTAAAAAACTGTTGGGGTGTGTGTGTGTGTGTGTGTGTGTGTGTGTGTGTGTGTGTGTGTGTGTGTGTGTGTGTGTGTGTGTGTGTGTGTGTGTTCTGTAGAACCGTTACTGATAAACATGTTTCAACACCATATCTGGCAGATAGACACACACACAACACACACAGACAGACACACACACACAACTGCTATCAGTCATGTGAGAAACACATGTTTACACACACAGTTAGTAGAGATTACCGACACACACGGAAAAACATTTAATTGCACCAAGGACTACAGGTCTTTCTTGAAATGTGTAAATCCAGCATGATGGCATATTTATTTAGCACGTTCAAGAGTTACAGCAAGGTTTGTGTTAGTGCCCAGGTCCCACGAGGAGAAGATGGGGTTTAAGAAACAGAAAGAGACTTTAGTGAAAAGCAGAGAGAAGGCTCATCACACCTCATTTTCACAGTGTGATAGCAAGCCCCCAACCCAACACAGCCCAACCCGTTAACTTTAAAGCTGAGAGAGCAAAGTTGCTGAGTGATTACCAGAATACATCACTGGCACACTGACACGCACCAGGTATGCTGAGTGAGCAAGTGAGAGTGTGAATATAAGTGCATGTGTGAGAGAGCGAGAGATAGAGATGATTTTCATACTTTAACCGTGAGGTAAATGTGGACACAGCATCAATCCCTATACTCACAGAGCTTAAGGTCACATAACTGGAAAAACCTCCCTCAGCTTAAGAGGGACAGCTTTAACTCAGGCCAGAATTGCCCTCATAATGCCGCTTTTACATTACACGGATTCAGCTCAGCTCTACTCCACTGTACTGGGTTTACTTGGTTTTCCTCTGCAGATACAGTAGTACCCCCAAATGTGTCTTCAACACTGACGTCAACCCTTTGTGTAGGAGTGGTAAACATTGCTCAAGTTCAGTATGTCTAGGAGAACAATCTATTTTACCTTGCTGAAAGTGCAGTGTAATGCAAGCCGATACATTATTTATTTAACAGCTAGTTTTAAAAGTGTAAAAGTGGACCCTTTTCCTTTTTTTTCCCACCCCTTTTGTCTTGCGTGACAAACAATACCTTCATGATTCTTGACTCAATGACTCTTGCCAGGTCTGAGTGAGAGCATGACAGCATAATTAACACTTATGTTGCTATGATTTCTTCTCTTCAATGTCCCACGTTGCCATGGTTACCATAGACTTCCATGTAATTGCGCAATTGTGTAAAAAGTGCACGCCCATGCCTAGATGATGCACCACGTGTGTGCACACTGTTCACAGCTTTCAAACAAAAAAATCCGCTTGGAAATCCGTTCAGGCATTCATGATTTATCAGCCATTATGTTTTCTTCAGATGTAAACAAACATGGCTGCCATGTTTGAAAGAATGGGTTGGTATGGGGGTTAAACATGCAATTTCGCGATCGCGATCATGCCTAATACATTTCTGGAGGTCCAAAAAACACTTTTGGAAAAAAAAAAAAAAAAAAAAAAAAAAATCGAAAACGGCCCAAACTCGGGAAACTCGGGGTTGGCACAGCGGTAGTACCTTTTCAAACTCGGGAAACTCGGGGTTGGCACCAGATGTGTTAATTAACATGTCACCTTCTGGTGGCACCTCAGCATGCGTGTTCCTTACATGATGCATGGCACATAGATACTTTTATTTATACATGTCTTAAGTCAAATAAGGACCCAGCTACATGCCGTCAGCAGGATGTACAGTAAGTGCAGCAGTCAGTCACCATTCAATGGGCTTTATTGGCCTGAGAAAACATACGTTTACATTGCCAAAGCAATACAATACAATGGTATACATTGGTATATTCAGTCAGCTAGAGTAACTGGTTGGTTGGCTCATCTGTGATTGGCTGGCTGTTTAGTATGCTTGCTGAGTGACTGTCTTGCTTACCAAGTAATCTATGGATATTGTTAGGCTCACTGAAGACCAGGTGGCAGGCCCGCTATCTGGCTGGATAAATGACTGGCTACTGGCTACTCTAGCCACCTGAATAACTGATCAAATGACCGACTGACTAGCCAGCTAGCTACTTGGCTGGCAGGTTCAGCAGCCTGGCTGCTTCACCGTCTTCGGCTGTGAGCTGCTGCAGCTCTGTTAGCTGGCCAGGTGTCCCCAGATGGCACACAGCACAAGTCATGACGTCAATGGGTTGAGCATATTTGCATGCACAATTTTTATTCATTAGTATTCCCTTGCGCTCTTCTTCTCTTCCATAATTGTTTCCTCCATTTCTTGTCCATCCCCTCGGGCTCTCTTCGCATCTCACTGAAGAAAAACAATAGACTCCTAAGCCTTCTTCCTCCCACAAACCCCCTACGTGGGATGAATATCTGCTCTTACCCGATTTGTGCAAATTTGACTGAAATTGAGTCAGGGTAATGTTATGGTCTGATGCTATGGAGGGTAAACAGAGCTGATATGAGTCTTGATTCGGTTACCATTTAATGACCTCTGTCAGCAGTACATGCAGAGACATGTGTTAAACACAAACACAAAGGCGCTGGCACACCTCACCACCTTATTAAACTGTAGTATAAGGATTAGTGTACAGCATGCCCCCCTCGACGCGCACGCACATACTGTATACTATGCATACTTATTGACCCCGACTCTCCTCAAAAGCCCACATGACAGCTCCCAATCCAAAGCTAATATTTTACTGGCTTGCAAACAGCTTGACTCATGGTGGGTAATCTGCAAAGCTGTATTTTAGTGTCAACAGACCTCTGTGTTTACACACAGCACTGGTGGTTAGTGTGAGTAATATACATATATAGTGTGTGTGTGTGTGTGTGTGTGTGTGTGTGTGTGTGTGTGTGTGTGTGTGTGTGTGTGTGTGTGTGTGTGTGTGTGTGTGTGTGTGTGTGTGTGTGTGTGTGTGTGTGTGGGGCTACTGGGTGCAACATATGTGGGCACTGTACAATGCTGGCACTATGGGAGTCACCAGCCTTGTCCAATGCATGCCCCAACACTCCTTCTGGCCACAACTTGCTGCAAACAAAAATATGCTGGAGAGGGGCCAGTACCCAATTGGCACCGGAGTAGACACACTGGCATGTGCTCCCTCGAGAGCTGGTGTGAAGGAGGGGGTGCTGCAAGCACTTTGTCAAAGTCACATCAGCAGTGCAAAAGGAGGGGAAAGTCACATTTTACCCTTGAGAAATGGCCCGGACCACACCACGACCACGCCATATCACACAATTATGCAAAGATTTTGCATAATTGTCAGAATTGTCTCCATTCATCATTCTGCATCAATTCAGCTGTTGAAAAATGTTCACACATTTTCAATATTTGTGGAAATAGCAGATGTACAAGTTCACGTGTGACAAGATGCTATTTCCACCCGTTTTGAAAGCATAACCATATAAAGTATGGGTTATTTTGGCCATAGTACATTATTTTGATTATACATTTCTTTGTATATTTGCTCTTTTTCATATCTGCCATCGGCAAGTGCAATTTCTGTTTACAAAACCTAAAAGCGCAAACATGAATGTACATTTATATTATTCCAATGTTCAATGCCAAAAACAGATAAAATAATGAACAGTTTTTCTTTTTTTTTTGCATGACAATATTAATCGTCAAGTACAATTTCATGACAACCCTGCCATGCCTCGCAGTGCCGACGGATACGCACGAGAACACATGCCTCCCACAGTCCAACTTCCATTAACATGAGCACCATCTGTAAGATTACCGTTTGGGGTGTCGATGTTTCACAGGACATTATACACAGTGCAGACATGCACTGTGTATAACTTGTGGGCAGGACTTATACCTTAACTTGTCTTAACTTGTGGGCAGGACTTATACCTATAATGTAACCTGCACACAGATCACTGTCCAGGTTACTCATTTTAGTCAATGAGCACTCAATTCCTCGAAAGTTCTTATTTGGGATGTTCCTTTTAGGCAGGGTGTTTAACTGTTTCAATTGTATTGACTGTACTTGTACTATTCTCCATTTTTGTCTAATGAAATAATCAATAAATAATTGCTAGATTCTTTTTTTTTTGGCTTGTTTAATTACGTGCACAAACACACAAAGGATATGGGAAATTTGTCCATGTGTTTTTTAAAGGTCATACTCTTCCCAATACTTCATAAAACATCATTTGTATCAGTAAGGACAACATTAATTCATCAGCAACTATTTTGGTCACAGCACACACACACACACACACACACACACACACACACACACACACACACACACACACACACACACACACACACACACACACACACACACACACACACACACACACACACACACACACACACACACACACACACACACACACACACACACACTTAAGAATGTTTGTGAGTGCCTCTAGTTGCTGAAAGCATCTCTCAGCAGCAGTTACCAGTCAGATTAACCTCTGTTCTATGAAGGACACAACCCTGGTTGACCCACACAACCCCCAACACAGACACCATGAGAACGAAGACCTGTTAGCAGCTAGCATGATATAGCATTATATTGCCTGTGACTCTGTGAGTGAATATGTAAATGTGTGCGCGCACATTTACATAGACATCAGCCCATTTCACATAACTGGAATGGAGTATCCCCAGGCAGCTACAGCTGAAAGGGTAAATAAAGCCACTCTGTATGTTAGTTCCTGCGTAACTGCGGTCTCAGCTAATGATCTCTATGTAGAATCTGAGGGCTCATGTTTCTCAGGTCAGGGGGTCACGTCATGTCAGAACCTGTCACTCCAGGGCCTGAATATTTTGCATTTTCTAGCTAATCCTTCAAAATAGCCAGAAGTGGCATTGCAGTAGTTCAGTATCATGTACTGAGGTAATCTGTTTGGAATAAGCAAATAGCCCATGAACAAATAAAAGGTGTGTCCAGATATTATTGTGATCTGTGCATAATGCAAGCACAAGCAGGTTGAAGCAGCACAACGCTGTGTGTCCATGGCTAAATCACAAATATGTCATTTGAAATTTAGCAGAAAAGTAGCTTAGTGACTGACTACTGCAAACATGTTCTCATGTCATCGCCTGAGCTGGTAATGTGTGCCTTAAGACCTTTCCAGTGGTGGTTAAACGTCTGATGCACAGTGTAGTGCTAACACACTTCCCTGTTTTAGCCACAGCGATAAACCCTCACTTCCTCATGTCGTATGTCATAAAAACAGGGTTGTATTTGAGGATGTATCACATAGACAAAGAAGGAAACCACCAAGCCAGCAGTAGTATTCCCATAAACTCTTGACATGTCAGAACCAGGAGAGCATACAAACAGAATGTGCATGTACAAGCACTCCAAATTTTAAGAATCGTGAGATAAAAGCAACTGGACTCAGCACAGCTACACAAACCGAAAGCTTCCTTCTGAATTATGACCACATGCAGAGGTATGCCGTGTGTGACGGCTCATTCCAGTGAATGAGTGCCAAGCTATAAACAGACTTTACAGCACAGGTTTTGAGAGAGTATGTGTGTGTGTGTCAGCCGCCACTGCTTACTCAAAGCCACACATTGAGTCTACATGCTGCCAACAGTGTTTTATAAGAACACTCTCCTCTACAACACACTCCATCTCCAGTGAGCATCCAAGGAGGCATGGGGGCTGGGAGAGAATAGCCCTGCTGAGCAGAGAGTGTGAGGGAGCTAGAGAGGGGGGTGGCCGTGTTTGTGAAGCTACAAAAGGTGGCTGGCTGGCTAACCACAGAAAAGTGTAGTCCACTTGTACATGGAGTAACCTCTGCAACCAGTGCTTTCTTTACTAGCAGCTGTGAGGAGTCATAAACTAATTTAAAGCTTTTTTTACACAGTGCACTTTAAAAAGGGTAGCCTTGTATAAAATGAGATTTTTAGCAGCGCTCTAAAAGAGACTAGCAGAGCCAAGGGGTGGGGGATGGGGAGGGATATGCTTCATGTTCTCGCAGGGTCGTCTTCCCCTGCAATCAATGGCATTTCATCATTTCAGACGTCATTGCTGGATTATAATTACTTCTCTGGGTCAGCTTAACCTTTCTATATCCAAACCTTAATAACTTCTGAGGGATTTCATCAGTATTGATTTGAAAATGTAATAAAAGCGAAAAACAAAAACACTGCTAGTGTGCCTTGGGGCAACAATATTTTTTTATAGTTATTTAAAAAGAACTCCACTTAATTAACATGATAAATAAATATGCACAAATATGTGCACTGCATAAATAGTTATGTTGACCAATTAATTCACCAGGGACAATATTGGGTTAATAGGACAGGCAGTCTAATGCATTCTCATTCCTTGTCCGGTTTCAGCCCTTCTGCCTATAGCCAACAACAGTGAATATGAATAAAATTCAGATACAGTAGAGCAGTTGGCCCTGACATGGTGTCAGGGCCACCATGTCAGGAGTGATGATGTGTCGAGCCACATTCTCACGCCCGATTTGTCTCAACACTGCAGCACAGAAACAAAATAGTCATGTGATAAGGGGGCCCCTTGAGAAACAGAGAGAAAAATATATAGGGAGAGAATACTTTTTAACTAAAGAGAGCCTAGTAGGGTTAAATCATGTTTATTAACTGAAGAACACACTATTCAAATCACACTATTCAAAATAAACACAGCAATTTGCTGCCATTCGTTGATGGTCATTGGAGGCAATCTCACATGGAACTTAGAAGTGGCGCTGTGAGGGTTAAAAGTTTTTAGTGAAAGGTTGTGAAACACTCGTCTCGGAGTCTGAACAGCTCCTTCAGCATTCTTACCACATCCTGAAACCACGTCAATCCGATGGCACCGCATGAAGAAAAACAAAAATCTTATCAGTTCTGTCAAGATCAACAGACTGACTCCCTCAAAAAGAAGTGCTGTAATGTACAGTATTCCCTTATCGTACCCTTCCCAGAAACGCCCATCCAGTGCAGATGACACAAGCATTACTATCGGGTGCTTTGCGTATTTTAGGCCTGTATGTGACCACTCGAGTGGGCTGAGCAAGAACAGTGGCCAGGCGGGTTCTCTGGGCCGTCTTATGGACAATGATCTAAAAGATTAGTTGATCCCAGACCCAGAGCAGCATGTTTGTCCCACATGAAGATACATGATGTTCAGATCTCACTTGTTGTTGCAACCTGCCATGTGACTGACTGGCCTCAATATCTCGCATCTGTTTATTGATTTTTGTAGCTCAATAATTTGGACAAATAAAAAAAGACAATGGTCAATTACTAACTAGGCCTTATCAGGTCATAAAATGCAGTGCATGTTGGATGTGTTTTATTCAAATCAAGGGTAAAACCCAGGCATAAGTTTGGGGCACCGAGACCTATATCATCTCTCAGACCAACCCCGTCATGAGCTATAACCAGTGAGATAAATGTGGAATGCATAATGCCAAGTTAAGCTACAGTACCTATGTGACGTCTGAGCTGTGCATTTGCACATGTTTGTGATGTGATGTATGTGATGTGAAACACATGATTCATTTTTTTGCCCTACAGCGGCATACCGTATCTTTTCATGGGGATCTAATCTGTCTCACTACTCAGGCATAAGAGAAAGGAATGTTTACATTCACTCCAGTGGGACTGGGAACCTGAACATAGTTGGGGCAAAAAAATAATCTTCAAGTCCCCTTAAAGGAACTAATCAACAGGCGGCAAACATGCATGGAAATAACAACAGTAGAGTAGAGGCACAGTCTGTGCCTAAAAGAAGCCATTTAGGCCCATTTCATGCTATTGCTGTTTGCGACGCCTCTTCAGCAGCATATTTACACCCAATCACATGCATTCCAGGAGTACAGAATGACACATTCTTCTTCTGAGAGTTCGTCTCCTCAGCTCTGCTTGCTCGTCCTGTGTTTACAAGAGGAAATGTCTTTATCTGAGAGGGGAAGAGAGGGAGTTAGCACAGAGAGAGAGAGACAGACAGACAGAGGGGAAGAGAGGGAGTTAGCACAGAGAGAGAGAGAGAGAGAGAGACACAGACAGACAGACAGACAGACAGACAGAGAAAACAAGATAGGCAGAGAAAGAAACTGACAGAAACTCTGGCCATCTGTGAGTGTGGCAGCGGGCCAAACCACTGCCCCAAGAGACCAAGCACATGCCTAACTGCCTCTTTCTGCAATGCTAGTCCGGCTCTGCTTCCACAAACAACAGGCCTCTGGAACCACACACACACAACAACACGGCAGCCAAGGAGGACAAATGCACCCTTATGGTCATACATAGGGACCGAAGACACAATATTTAGAAGTACAGCTGCTCTATGACAAAGGCTGAGTGACTGTGCCAAGCTAAGTGTGTTTTCATAGGCTGTATTAACACTGATAAAGAATAAAATGTCAAATAGTTATGTGAATAATTTGATTTCATCCCTGACTGTCTCTTTGTGCAATTTCTAAAAAAGGTGTTTTGATTTGTTGCCCTGAATTGTGCAAGCCTCAAATTCATTATTCCTCCAAAAAATGGTATTCAATGCATTCACCACTCAACAATACAAAGCTTTGCTTGTTGCATATGAGCCATTTTTCCACAACAATGGATCACGATGACTGCACACACACACACACACACACACACACACACACACACCATTAAAGGAAGCAACTGTGACACCTGACCAAGAAACACAATAGTAAGTGGTTGCTTGTGTTTCTACAACCTAGAAGAATGATCTTGCATAGAAGAAGTTTTTGGGTCACAAGGGAGTTGGTCCTTTTGAGAGTGGTCTGGAGATAATGGTCAGCCATGCTGAACTACTCCAGTACAGACCACTTCTCGTCCTCGATCCATCAATCAGTGACATACATTACATTATTTCCATAAGACTTCTTAATACAGCCTGGAGTGACGATGGAAAGATATAGGATGGAGGTTGGAGGCTGGTGTTGTGGACAAAGAGCTGGGTGGATGGTTGGGTCAAGGCTTGTCCAACCAGTTCAGATATCCCAACAACAGAAGAAATGCTAATTATACGCAGGGCAAAAGGCTAGGCAAGAACAATCACACTGAGGGTCTTTGACGGAGTAGGCAATATATCTGTCTTTTGATTGTTCAGGGAGCTGCCTGTGATGTTGTGGTGTTTTCAAAGGAGACACACATGGGTGGTTATGTGGAGCACAGTACTGGACAAAGGGCTAATGGACACAGCCTTATCAAAGGGGACACTTTCACACACACTTTCACTTTCACTCTCACACACACACACACACACACACACACACACACACACACACACACACACACACTGGATTATAATGTCACTCTGGTTATGAACTTTCTCCGTATTAAGGGACAGATGGGTGGCATATATAAATTATGTTGGACAATACAATGTCCACCAGGAGCTGGCAAACAATCAACAGCCTTAACTTAGTGCTTGCCTTGTTTACAGTTGAGTCACTTTGTGAGATTGTAGATCAGCCATTGTTGCTCTTTTCTTGAATCCAAAACAGGAATGCCAGGTTGAAAAGTTGTTAACAAGTTGGCAGATGTGTTGCATGGCTTGTGTGAACCAAGCAGAACATCACCCACATTACATTAGGCCACATTATTCTGTAGCCTGTTGTAACCTCACGTCACATTAGGAATTCTAAGAATTAAGCCCACACTCTCTCAGACTCTGACTGTGGATCAAGGATGTTAACATAAGTGACAGTGGCACGTTCCTTTGTGGCAAAATGCAGCTGGTCTCTTGGGACAACTGTTGTAAAAGGAAAATGTGATACTTTAGGATTGGTGCGGTCAGTGTACTGGCTGCAATGTAGACCAAGAAGGAACAAGCACAAAATGTTAAAGCGTTTGAGGAGGGTGTGTGTGTGTGTGTGTGTGTGTGTGTGTGTGTGTGTGTGTGTGTGTGTGTGTGTGTGTGTGTGTTCAGCTCAGAAAGAACAACCACCTGCAAGATTCCAGCGAGTCATTCACGTCTGAAGGTAGCAGGCCGGTGTGATTCCAGTGCCACTATGACCACTACATAAATACAACAAAACAAAAACCACAAAAAAACTAAAGTGCTTTGGGGGTTTTACCTGTGACAGCTGTCTCGGGTCTGGGGCTCCAAACAGAGAAGAGCTGGAGCTGAAACTAATGGCTCCCCTCCGGCTGAGGACATGCTTGGGAACCGGCCTGTCCAGAGGCAAAACCGGCAGCTGATAACATACTTCCATTGAACAGTCAGGGTCCCAGGACTGTGTCCGGATCACAAAAATCAAATGCAGTCAAAGAAATAGTGGAATCACAAAAAAGACAAACGATGGCGATAAAGGCGAGAAAATGTGTAAATCTTGCAAAAGTCGTCGGCGAGGGTTTCAACAATGTGGAAATAAGACGTTTTTGTGATGCAAAGTGTTTCTGTTCATTGTGAGCAACTCAAAACGTGCCCAGGTCGCCTTCATTGATGAGGATGATGATGATTTTCGGTTCGCTAATCTCGTTTGATGTCATTCTAGTCCAATGATTCGCATGCTGCTTTTTCTTTCCTCCTCATTTCAAACATATCCTGGCCCACAAACGACGAGGCCTTAACATTTTCTTTGTCTTTATAAAAACGCTTCCTCATTTTGTGTGTAAAAAAAAAAGTCCGTTCATATGCGCTTCATTGTGTTACAGATCCGCCTAGCATGTACCCCCAAATCAAAACAAAGGGCAGGACCACCACTACCAAAAATGTCACCAACCATCCGATGTTGCAACGCCGGTAGATGAAGTGAGAGAGCTCCGGGACGAGAGACCGTTTCTAACGTGGCTGTGAGGTTTTTCATTCGGACTCAAGCTGTGCTCAAGAAACTACCGTCTTTTCCCCCCAAAGCTGCATAAAGAACCAGTTGTCTAATTCACCACATAGCCTATCGGACCCGCACACACCGTGAAACATGAAGGGTCTGGCTCAGAGGCAGGGAATCCCGACGCACATTCATCTCCCCTGATTGCGATTATCCAGCTGTGTAAAAATGGCACAAAAACGCAAAACGATCAACCAAAAACAACAGAATATTTACCAAATGCGTGTTGATTTGCCTGCAAACAGCCTATATATCTATCGTCCTCCTAACCATTAGCCTACAGCTTGATTTTAAAGCACACACCACCTGCCAGAGATGGTGCTGTTGGGGCGAACCTGAACGCCCTTGAGCGAATTCGTCCAATGGCAACAAGGCACCCGATGTAAGCTCTGAAGCCATTGGGTGACGCCATGTGCCGCGTTTGAAACGGAACACGCAATTGGCTTCGAAGGCGATCCCAAGCTGATAGCAGTCGATAGCAGACCTTGGGGAGATTTCGCATGGGTATTCCTCCAATCCATCATGTTCCTCCACAAAGGGGCTTGCCCTGCAGCGGTCCACACAATCCTCATCATTGCCAATAGTGGTTCTCAAACTTTTTGCACCACCATAATAACTGATGTTAAACTACGACACGTACACTATCCCAGCGATGCTACACCTACCCTAACCCCAACACAGGAGGCATTTATATTAATTATATTAATTCCAATTAACCCTTCCAGTGCCAGCCCCTAGAGGGCGCCAAAGAATGCCAGGGTATCTCTCATAGGCGAGCGCATTAGCATCCGGGGACTCACGTTGCAGTGACGCGCATGCTCACGTTCGTGCACGTCATGAAAAGGTCCCGGATGAAAATGGCTACAAAATAGCTATTAGCTTGTTCTCATTTAAAAGATCATTTTCGGCGATTTCGCCGTAAATAAACCTCGCGCCGCCTCCCTAAAAACACAATCCAGAGAAAATGACTTTCAAAGATGTGTGTTTGCATTGGATTCGGCGGTGATTCGCGGCGGCGTTACTCGTTTACGGCCGGCTGGGGGGGGGCGGCCGGATCTCGGTCACTGGATGGAAAATTTAGGCCGGGGCTTCAGTAAGCCTCGGATCATTTTATTCATTTCATTAAAAAAGCCGCATTAATTCGGGATCGGCACACTGGACGTCGTGCCGCCGGCGGCGCCGAACATTCGGTGAACATTGGGGGGCTCAAAAATGTATTTCAAACCATTTTTAATGGAATATATCGTCGGACCATGTAAAATGGCTCGCTGGAAAGCGTAGGACGAGCCAGGACCACCCACGGCTCTACAAGCAGCTCGGGGTAAGTAAAATAATTAAAAAAAAATTGTATTGGATTGAAATAAAGCCGAACTTGTTCGGGATCGGCACAATAAGAGTTAATATATAATAATATAATAATAATAATTCTTCACAGTTGTCAAGTCATGCTGTACAACATGGTAACAATAACTGTCATTTCTTACAGTTCTCACATGACAGACATACAGACATTTAGTTCTTTATTTGAATCCACAAATTACAATTAATTTTACAGGGAGACAAATGTAACGGGTTGATAGTTCATGGACATCTAAGGATACACATGACACCTTCTTCTCCACACAGACAAGCTGCCTATAACTGCTGAAACAGAGCAATATTTAGACAGCTGTTTGGCCTTGGCCTTTGTCATGCCAGCTATTGTTAGGCCACTCGTAGTCAATTTATGTACATGGCCCAGGCTTCCAAATATGAGTATTGAGAATCTGCATCTGTACCCAAAGTCTGTTATGATTCCGCACGCACGCACGCACACACACACACATACACACACACACACACACACACACACACACACACACACACACACACACACACACACAGACAGACAGACAGACAGACAGACAGACAGACAGACAGACAGACAGACAGAAAGTATTTATTTAAAAATGAAAAAAAAGACAAGGATTAAGGATACAAGTTGTACCCTCGTCTTTTTTTCAGCTTTCTAATTAATCGTTGCATGCAAACAAATTGTGTTTATTGTCATGATTCCTCACCAGCCGGGGTGGCTTTGTCAGAGGCTTAAAAGACGTTTAAATAAATACTTTAAGAAATGTCTATGGATGAAATGCATGGGGGAAAACGCTTCCGACACCGGAGTGAGGGCGGGCGGGGCTTAAACTGCGATGCTCTATGCCTGTGACTACTGACTACCTTCCTTGCATGACGTAGGCTACGGTACGGCGGTAAGCTACTTGGAAATTCGGGCCTCACCTAGACTAAAACTATTGCAATTATTTCAACCCTGTGCATTGTGCGCCCTTTTGCTGCCTTCGATGATTCGCAGCACATGTAGGCCTACGACTTAAAACCTTATTCATGGGATATTCTATCCATCTATCAAGTCTATTAACAATAAATGTGGTAAGCAATTCAATTCAATTCAAAGGAGCTTTATTGGCATGAGAAAATATACGTTTACATTGCCAAAGCAAGTTTCACAAATAAAAATAAAAACAGTTGAAAATGGGAAACATAATTATATAGGTCTACAGTTGGAGGGGTGGTACAGCATTGTGTAAACAGCGTTGTCGCATTGTGACATTTTATTGCGACCGAGGTCGCAGTTTACCATGAGAAATGTCACAGCTTGTCCATAGACGTGTAGATGTGTAGGCCTACACATTTTTACGGTCTATGTAGTATGGGAAAATTAGCCGAGTGTTAGACCAATCTGGGAACTAAATCCAAATCAATAGCTTTCTTCACAAATGTGTTCATAAAGGTGTCTACTATCACCTCTGAACTTTCTCAATCACAACTCCCTTCGGAAACTTTGTGGGAGCCAATCAAAGTTGGGGGTATCCAGAGGGCCTGGGATTAAAGGGGGAAAAATACAAAATGGCCAATATGAGCGTATGAGGTGTGTATGGGTATTCTGGGCCTGCTGAATCCATTCCAACCATTAGTTATCAGTAAAAAATACTCCTTGGCCATAAAATAGGCCACAAGACATATAATTAGGGTCCTACTTAACCTTCCCTATCAGACTCACCTCACCGCTACTCACCAGTTAAGAGTGGGGTGGCTCAGAGTATAGATGACAGAGTACAGCAACTTGCAATAGGCCTGGTGTATAAGATACACTACACCACTATGATACCCAAGTACCTGTCAAAATACTTTATAAACGTTAAGGATGTCCATAATTACAACACCAGAGGCAGTGCCACAGATCACTTTCAACCCAGAGTCAAAACCAACAAAGGGTCAAACTCGTTCTTCTGCTATACCACCAAGATGTGGAAAGCCTTACCGAAGGCCATAAAGGAGTGTGGATCCCTAGCATCCTTTAAAATTGTCCTGACAAACCACTTACAGGCAGCAGCCGTTCGCAACTGTCATTTTATTTTATTTACATATCTACTGCTATCTATTTGTGAAGAAAGCTATTGATTTTGATTTAGTTCCCAGATTGGTCTAACACTCGGCTAACTTTATCTTACTATCTGTAGTAAGGGAAAGTTAGCCTCATGCTGGACCAATCTGGGAACTAAATTTCCAATATCTTTCTCCAAAAATGTGTTCATAAAGGTGTCTACTATCACCTCTGAACTTTCTCAATCACAACTCCCTCTGGAAACTTTGTGGGAGCCAATCAAAGTTTGGGGTATCCCGAGGGCCTGGGATTAAAGGGGGAACAATTTTAATATTCTCAATATGAGCGTATGAGGTGTGTAATTAGGGTATTTTCGGGCTGCTGAATCCATTCCAACCATTAGTTATCAGTAAAAATGACTCCTTGGCCATAAAATAGGCCACGCTTACTTTTCTATTACCATGAGACATGTAATATTTGCATTAAAAAAGTAGGGTAGGGTTTGAATTCATGAAAACTATTCAAGATCAGGCGGGTAAGCGCACATCATGACACACAGGATAACATTATACAATCTGACAAGGAACACTCAAACACAGGGTTTAAAACATAGGGACTAACAGGACACAGGTGAACTCGAATGACTAGCTATGCCTTAGCCAATTAGGCCTATTTTATGGCCAAGGAGTCATTTTAACTGAAAACGAATGGTTGGAATGGATTCAGCAGCCCAAAAATACCCCAATTACACACCTCATACGCTCATATTGGCCATTTTTTATGTTTTCCCCTTTAATCCCAGGCTCAGGGTATCCCGATACCCCCAACTTTGATTGGCTCCCACAACGTTTCCAGAGGGAGTTGCGATTGAGAAAGTTCAGAGGTGATAGTAGACACCTTTATGAACACATTTGTGAAGAAAGATATTGGAAATGATTTAGTTCCCAGATTGGTCCAGCATGAGGCCAATCTGGGAACCCATCGTCAAAGAAGAAAGGGCGACACCTATCGTTCTGTCTCTCTTCCTGAGGCTGTCTCGAGAGTTTAGCATGAAGCTAACTTTCCTTTACTACTGCCGGAGTTCACTGATGGTGTCTGGCCATCGGATGCAAGGATCTTGCACAGGCGACTGTGGATGAAACCCTGCACTTCCTTGCGGGGCAAGTTGGGCAACTGTAGTATGTCTCGGCTCTGTGTCATTAACTTGTGCAAGGGGCGCAGAGAAAATGTTCTTGTTGTGTTTTCAAGTGTTTGTGTATGTGAAACCGAGTGAATGAAACTTACTGTAACTAACTAACCCACTAACTACAGGCTAACTTTGAGTGCAAGATAAATGCTTAAGGTAACTCTCTGCGAGGGTGGGGATTGTTTGTATGTTGTATGCTGTTATGTCCTTTCCGATAGGAAGCAGCAGTCATGTACAGTAGACTCTGAACACACACAAACAGTGTGCAACTTAGTTGGAACTCAACTTGGAAGTAAGTGATACACACAACACAACATCCCACCAAACCGAGCTGTGGATATATTATTATGGAAGTGTGAGCATATTGTTTATTTAGGACGGAGAGTTACTGTAACTGTAGCATTGATTTTTTTTTTGTTATCAATTATTTTTATTTTCCATAACATGAAATTAGAGACATACATATGAACAGAACAAGAACAAGAAAAAGTAAAACATTAATCAAAAGAAAAATGCAACTGTAGCATTGATTGATTGATTGATTTATTGATTGAATACTTTAGTAACCATGAATATATAAAGTGACCACGAAACATTCAACACTCAAAAGTGACACGTCACACACACAAAAAAGCTGTGGCTCAAAGCATAACTTAACAAACAGTGCCAAACAAAAAGAGTGCATATAACAGTCACTGCTAGTCAATGCAGTCATGCAACACAAGTATCACACCGCCATATCAACACCGCAATAATACACAGTACAACCAACACAACCCAATAGTGCAGGGCCAGAAAATAAGTGACCAAAGTCAGTGCAAATAAGTCAAGAATATATATATATATTTTTTCCTTTTTAAGCAATAATGGGAGCCACAGCAAGACGCCACAGCAACCCTCTCAGGGAAAAGTATGTTAGAGGTCAGAGTCAGTACAACTTTTGTTCCAGTAGTGCAAGGTAACAGTTGTCCTAGGTAATCCTATTAGGCCTAGGCAAGTGATCATCATGAGTCTCGTTGTATTGCTTGAGAGAGACCGGCACAAAGGACTTTCCAAGTCTTTCGCACCTCCGTCCTGGGTAGCGGAAACGGTTGTTTCCTCTCATACTCCAGTAACCAAAGATCTCAGGGTAGAGGGGGAGTTCTCCAAGATGGCGACCAGCTTCCTAGCTGTACGCACCCTGGCTATTTCCTCCACCCCCTGTAAGGAGGACCCCAGCAAGATATTCCAAAAAAGAGAACACTAGCCATAACTGACTGGTAGAACATCTGAAGCATCTTGTTGCACACGCCAAACGATCTCAGTCTTCTCAGGAGGAACAGCCTGCTCTTCTCCTTGCTGAGGATCGCCTCAGCGTTGTCAGACCAGTCCAAAGAGCTGTTCAGGTGCATTCCAAGGAATTTGTAGTTGTCCACAAACTCCACCACCTCTCCGTTTATGGTGCTAGGCACCGGGGGAACACGATTAGTCGTACGAAAGTCCACGACCATCTCCTTGGTCTTGCTAGCATTAAGCCGGAGATGGTTGGCCTTGCTCCACTGCACAAAGTCCTTCACCACACCATCATGCTCAGTCGTGTTTTCACCAGAGATCTGGCTGACCACCACGGTATCATCTGAGAACTTCTGTAGATGACAGGTCTTGGAGTTGAAGCGGAAATCAGAAGTGTAGAGAGTGAACAGGAAAGGAGAGAGTACAGTAGGGCAGCCGTATGGCTCACCAGCACATCAGATCTACAGTTCTGCAGCCTCACGTACTGCAGTCTGCCCGAGAGGTAGTCCGTAATCCATGCAACCAGGCCCCTTTCCACCCCCATCAGCGCGAGCTTCTCCGCAAGTAGAAGAGGCTGGATAGTGTTGAAGGCGCTGGAGAAGTCAAAAAACATGATTCTGACTGTGCAGCCCAGATCTTCGAGGTGGGTGAGGGCCTTGTTGAGCATGTACCGGTAGGTGATGGCGCCATCGACCCCGATGTTGGCCTGATAAGCAAACTGAAGGGGGTCCAGATGTTCACTAACTTTTGGTCTCAGGTGGTTCAGTACCAGCCGCTCAAAGACCTTCATGACCTGTGAGGTCAAAGCAACTGGTCTGTAGTCATTTAAGACAGAGGGACGGGTCTTCTTCTTAGGCACCGGGACGATGCAGGAGGACTTCCACAGCTGTGGCACCCTCCCCGTCCTCAGGGAGAGATTGAAAAGATGTGTGAAGGGGACTGCAAGCTGCTCTGCACAGGCCTTAAGCACCCGAGAGTTGATCTTGTCAGGTCCCGCAGCTTTCCTGGTGTTGGTCTGGGCGAGTAGGCGCCTTACTTGTTCAATGGTGAGGGTCAGAGGAGAGGGAGGAACAGGGTGGCTACTGAGGTCACCATTTCTCCTGCCAGAGCTGAGTTAGCAGAGCCGTACCCTGTGATCTTTCTGATAAAAGGATAACACAATAGCCCAGGGGTTTATTTCCATTGTGGGCCAGTGTACTCAATTCATCAGTAATCAGTAAGACACTCAATGTGTGCAGCAGTAACTGTTTTCCCTGTGGACCACAGACAACCGTTTAGTGTACATAACAACCAGGGTTGTGGGTAAATTGTTAAAGGTGATTAATTACTGTAATATTACTTTAAGCCGTAACTGCAAAGTCGTTACTAAAGATATTTCAGTACGTATATAAGTTATTACATTTAGAAAGTAACTTGCCCAACACGGTTAATAATAACTCACATCATAATGCAGAGTTCAGTATGGACTGTTTTTTTTAATTAAGGTTGATCTTGACACCCACAGTGTTTCGGTAAATGGTAAAAGGGGAGGGGATGATTATATGATGTAATTTAATCACTGTTTTCGGATCGGCACTTTTGACCCACAAGGTGTCAGCCTCCAGGAAGAAACCCCAAATACAAAGGGAATACATAATTGCTCATAACAACCACACCAGGGGGTCTAATGAAGTACTGTCAACCTCATAGACACATGAAAACCAGAAAAAGAACAAAACTATGGCACCACCTCTTTGATAAGATCCGTATTCTAGACCATGACAAAATACCTCCAACAATTAAAGGGTCACAGTCTGTATTTAGTCATAGCCTTGTGTCATTTCACATCCAAAATAGTTAACAGAGGAAACTAAAATGTCAAACAGTGAGTCACTGTCCCTAATACTTACTAAGGCTCACTGCATAATACACAGCTGCTCTCCTCCCAGGAAAGGAAACTTCTAACATTGCTTTTTTAATCGTCCCCTTTCTCAGCCTCCGAGGCGATGTTTTAATTCCTTATTAAGTGCGCACAAAACACCACATTTTCAGACTAATAAAGCATAGGAAATGCACTAAGTGGAATCGACTTTGAATGTAATGTCTTGAGAGCCTCATTTGAAATAAAAACAAATGTTATAATTGTTTCTGTGACAATAAAAGGTCCCTTTGAAATCCCTGAGAGGTCTTTCAAGTCTTTGCAAAAATAAATTCGGCACACTGATGTAAACCACAGTCTCTCTTTGCAATGTTTTGAGTATCATACAAAGAAGAAATTAAACCATTTTGTTGTTATGATACAAATTGAAATCTGAGTTTCTGGTACTCCTCAGTGAATGGGAAATACATGTCCCTATACAAATACAAGTCATACACTTACAATACCCATCTCTCAGCAGTGGTGTAAAGGGGGCACGTCCTGATAAGCCAAACGCCGATAAGGAAAACGCTGATAAGCCAAACTCCTTTTTTATTTTTTAAACCTCCTTTTGTTATGGTGAAATGTGAGCTCACCTGCATCGTGTTTCATTCCATTCATGCGTTTATCGTGCGCTTGCCCAGGCCTTACGGCTTGGGCATAAATATAACGATTGCATTCACCAAGGCTACGTAACTCGCGCTGCGCCGGCCCTGGCCCGCTCTTCGCGGGCACTCGCGCCTGCGGCGCTCGGGCGCGAAGAGCAGGACCAAGGTCCGCTGGCCTTCGCGCCGCTTGCAATGTCGTGGACCAGGGGTCTTCAACGTTTTCAGGCCGGGGACCCCCAAACTGATGGGGAGATGGAGCAGGGACCCCCTACCACCTCGTAGGGTGGGGGGGGTCGGGGCTACGACATATTTTTTATTTTAAACATGTACAAGTTACAGCGAGCAGGGTGGGCCGTACCTATACCATTTCTAAACATACTACTTATTAACTGAGAACCAATGTCAATAATATCAACAATCTGTCAATTGCATAGTAATAAGCTATTCAAAATGGATAGAATCATGATTTATTTTTTTACATAAATGTAAAAAAAAAAAAAAAAACATTTTTTGAAATCTTTTTTTTTTTGTCTTTTTTTTAATGCAATAATTTCGCGGACCCCCTGCAGTACCTCCGCGGACCCCCTAGGGGTCGTGGACCCCCTGTTGAAGACCCCTGTCGTGGACAATAACTGTGACATAACCATTGTATTGCTAAAAATCAAACCTCGTTCGAAGTGGAGCGGTGAATCTGAACAGCTATACCCTGTGTGTGTGTGTGTGTGTGTGTGTGTGTGTGTGTGTGTTGCGTGCGCGTGTGAGTGAGTGGTGAGTGTGCCTGGCCTGCACAAACAGCGCCCCTCCTTTAACTAGTGTGTTGTGTGTGGCCACTCAAGGTATTGCCAGGCTACGGACGGACACGGCCAGCCAGCCACCCAGCCACCCAGCCACCCACATACCCACGGACATACCTGTCTATTGGGAGCGCTTTCACCGCTCCAAAAATAAGGAGGCTACTCTGTTTCCTTAACGAGACGGCAGAAGATCACTACGGTAGGAGACCCGGGCAGTAGGCTACATTTGCGTTTGCCTTATCAGCGTTTGCCTTATCGGCGTTTGACTTAGATGGATTTCCCCGTGTAAAGTAACTAAATAGTGTACTTACTGTAAGTACAATTTTGAGGTATTTGTACTTAACCAGAGTATTTCCAATTTCCAATACTTTTACTTCTACTCTACTGCATCTTGGATCCAAGTATAGTACTTTTACTCCAATACAATTAGGCCTATTTGACAACTTTAGTTACTAGTCTAGCTTAAAATTCCTTTTGATGGCATAAAAAGCCCTTGTTGCCTTTTCTCTCAGGTCGTTTGCAGATTTGTTGAAGTTTCCTGTGCTACTGATGTTTAAGCCAAGGTATGTATAGTTTTTTTGTGTGTTCTAGTGCTGTGGTATTCTTGGAGCTGTGTGAAGCACAGGCTCCCTATACGTGGCCGTGTGGGTCTGTCTGTCTGTCTGTGTGTATGTAGCCTGAACTTCCTAAACTTCGGCACGCTACTAGTCCCACAGTTTTGCCACCACACACTCGCGCCATATGTCAAATCGACAGGCTTACTCGGGAATCGTGGGCTAGTAACTTGCAAGAGAAAGGTTCAATAGTTTAATTGATATTCATTTATTAGTGAATTAATTTTCCCCATTGACTTATAATGGGAATCGCAAAAACTCACATTCAATTATTTGTCTCTCGCAAACCATAGGGGCTAGAGTTTCAAGACTTGGAGAGGAGGTTCATAATGATTTCAAGGATTACATAAAAAATAATTGTGTCATTTGGCCGCATGGTGGCGCCATAACACCCCACTTTACGTTTTGGCCTGTAACTCTTGAACCGTAGGCCACGCCCATTTGCGCCATGATAGATTTTCCGCCATCTTGAATTTTCTCCAAAACACACTTTTTGCTCCTTTTCCGACATATTTTCTTCAAATGTCACAAAAATCGGTACACATGATCCACACACACACACACACACACACACACACACACACACACACACACACACACACACACACACACACACACACACACACACACACAGCTCCACTTCACACGGGTGTGATTTTGAAAGAATTGTTGGTTAAGGCGGTTTTGTCTTTTTTGGAATACCATGATTTTTGTCTTGGCTAGATTTACTGTCAGATTTACTGATTTACTGGTAGGCTCATTTTGTGGTAATACTTTCTAAAAGACAGTCTCATCATGAGACGTAAACTACATTTTGGCTACATACATATTAGGCCTACTCTACCAATAAAAAGGTAACTATTCAAAACGTATAGGTGGATATCAGTATTTGAATATTTTCAGAGGAAGTTTTTGTGCAATGCAGGAGAGCTGGCTGGGGACAATGGCGAGCTGCCTGTACCATGGCAACAGTCAGGCACTGTGCCAAAGAAGGGCATAAAATAATCAGTAAACCCCACGCCCATGGCACTGAATGTAATTACCCACAATCATACCCCCTGCCACAAGATCCTTGCTCCGACAAACTGTCAAAAGAACCCAGACCAATTCTTTCTTTCTTTCTTTCTTTCTTTCTTTCTTTCTTTCTTTCTTTCTTTCTTTTAAAAGGGACGGTGCACATTAATCATGTTAGTTTTTTCACATCCATGAAAATGAGCCAGTTGGTATATCCTATATAACTATCCATACAAAAACAAACATTTCTATACAATACGAGACAACTAGACATAGTACAGGAGACAGAACAATTACAATAAAATATGAGAAATGACACCAGTGACAAATGGAACTGATAGTTACCCATTCAGTCTTTGAAGGTGTGAGCACTTATAGTGGATGTCCATAACTTTGTTTGAAAGGCACATTCCAAGAGAAACTAGAACAGTGTGCTAGATCTCCCGCAAGGATGGGTTGCCTACACAAGTCACGAGGTACAGGGTATAGCATTTGTATGACAGACATGGAAGTTGCTTAACAACCAATTAGGCTTAAAACCTAAAACCATATGCCACAGCATAAACATCAAAACGGACGCCGCTCTCATTTCTGACAAATGTGAAGTGGCTACCCATCTTAACAAAACCTTTACCACCACAGCCCGTTCACTGGTCGAAAGACTGGTCGCCCCATCTGGGCGGTATGGTGTAAAATTTGTTAAGAAATTCTACAATAAACTGGGCATCAGAAAAGACAGTTTTAAACTTGCCACAGTGACAACTGATGAAGTGTTTAAAAAATTGAGCGCCCTACCTCAACACAAGGCCACTGGCCTTGATAAAATTCCAGCTAGATTTCTCAAGAGATTCAGCCGCCACCAATTCAATTCAATTCAATTCAATTCAATTCAATTCAATTCAATTTTATTAAAGTGTCAAATCATAACAAGTTATCTCAAGACACTTTACAAAGGCTAAAGAGCCATGAGAGAGAGAGGAGAGAGGGAGAAACAAGGGAGAGACAAGGGAAAGACAACAAGGGGCACACGCACACACATACACAGGTCCTGCATGCGTGTGTACAAGAACGAACGAACGAACGAACGCACACACACACAGGCGCTGCATGCGCATGCATGTGTAGGGGGAGGGGAAGGGGAGGGGAAGGGGAGGTAAGGGTAGGGGGGGTGGGGGGAGGAGAGAGAGAACCCGAGCAGAACCTGTACCTGTGAGGTACCCCCTCGAGAGAACTCGAGCGGATACCTCACAGGCCCGAGGCCCCCACCCTGAGCAAGCAATTTGCGACAATGGTAACGAAAAACCCCCTCTTAAGGAGGAGGAAACGTCAGGCAGATCCTGACTCTGGGGTGAACAGCCGTGCTGCCTCGACCGAGTCGGGGGGACAGTAAGGAACAAAGAGAGAGCAAGAGATAGACACAGAGAGATCCAGGCAGGTCCACAGGCGTGCTTCATGGAGGCCCGGTCCGGAGTCACACTCTTGGTCTGCAGCTGAGTAGTCGAGTTTTAGTAGCAATCCCAGCAGCTGAGTTGTCGAGTTTTAGGTTTTTAGGTTGTCGAGTTTCCAGGAACTGGAACTGTGGAGTGGGAGACAGAAAAGAAACTCTGGGGATGATCCCCGGAGTTCGAATTAGTGGCAGGCCTTATAATGGCAGGCACAGTGCTAGTTACAATTGCACCAATGTGACACAAACCCACACAACCAAAAGGGAAGAGAGGGAGGAGGGTTCCCCCTCCCCTCTGACCCATTATTCAGCCCAACCCAGTAACTTTGTAGGTTGGGATTAGGAGTGATTGTACGCTGTCTCACAGAGCCACGGCCTTTTGTCAGCCCGGCCATGGTGTCAACATGCACCCGGACATGAGTGAACGAACGAAGCAGCGAACGAACGAAGCAACGAACGAGTGCACGAACGAACGAACGAACGAACCTAATTATAGGCTTTATCATAGAGAAACGTTTTTAATCTAGTCTTAAAAACACAAAGTGTGTCTGCCACACGGACAGAGACTGGGAGGAGGTTCCACAACTGAGGTGCCTGATACTTAAAAGCTCTGGCTCCTGTTCTGGCCTTAGGTATTTTTTTGGGAACGACAAGCATGTTTGCATATTGTGGACGCACCGGTCTAGTAGTACTGCGAGGCTCAATGAGCTCTTCGAGGTACTGCGGTGCCAGACCGTGATATGCTTTGTATGTGAGGAGGAGAATTTTAAATTCAATTCTGTATTTAACCGGGAGCCAGTGTAGAGATGCCAGGGAAGGAGTGATATGATCACTTCTTCTGGCTCCTGTCAATACACGAGCGGCAGCATTCTGGACTAGCTGTAGGCTGTTCAGAGACTTACTTGGGCAGCCTGATAATACTGAGTTGCAGTAGTCCAGCCTAGAGGTAACAAATGCATGGACTAGTTTTTCTGCATCGCTTTGAGACAGGATGCGCCTCACTTTAGCAATGTTACGCAGATGGAAGAAGGCAATCTTTGAGGTTTGCTTGATGTGAGAATGAAAAGACATATCTTGATCAAACATAACCCCCAGATTCTTCACAGCAGCCTTAGAGGCCACGGTAATGCCATCCAGAGCAAAGTTCCTATCTGCTAGTTTGTCCCTTAGGTGCTTAGGGCCCAAGACGATAACTTCTGTTTTGTCAGAGTTGCTCCAATCATTACCCACATAATAATTAACCTTTCCATCGAACAGGGTCATGTCCCACAGGACTTCAAACTAGCAAAAGTAACCCCCCTGCATAAAAAAGGTAGCAAACTAGACCCTGGAAACTACCGTCCCGTTTCCATTCTTAGCTCCATATCCAAAGTCATGGAGAAAATAGTCTACGAACAGATTGCAAGATATCTCGATGAGAATAATCTGATTTACGAGTTCCAACCTGGATTCTGACACATGCCTTCTCTATTTGACTGACCAAATCAAACGCGAAGCGGATGACGGCAAATATAGCGGCATGGTCATGATGGACCTCCAGAAGGCATTTGACACTGTAAATCATTCTATTCTGATTGAGAAACTAAAAGCCATCGGTCTTGACAGCGCAGCAGTGAGTTGGATGCAATCTTACCTGGTGGGGAGGGAACAGGTGGTGGAGATTAATGGTACCCTGTCCCCCCCCCCCCCCCTCCCAGTAAGCTGTGGTGTTCCTCAAGGTAGCATACTGGGACCTCTGTTGTTCCTAATATACGTGAACGACATGGCATCTGCTTGTGACTGCAATCTGTTCCTGTTCACGGATGACTCGGCTCTCCTAGTCTCGGGCAAGGACCACTTGCAGGTTGAAAAGACACTTAACTCTGAACTAAGTAAGATCTGCACATGGCTTAACGACAACAAATTATCAATTCACCTGGGAAAAACTGAGTCCATCCTCTTTGGATCAAATCATAACCTCAAAAAAGTCGATTACTTCACAATCAAAGTGGGTGACAAGGTCATAACACGAAAAAACGAAATCTCTTACTTAGGATGTATCCTTGAAGCTAATCTTTCCAGTGAAAAGATGACCTCTAAAGTAATAAATAAAATCAACCAACGAACTCGTTTCCTACAGAGGATCGCCCCAATGGTCAATTTCAACACACTAAAGACCATAGCTGGTGCAATAATCCAGCCCCTCTTTGACTACGGAGTCCACGTATGGTATCGTGATGCCCCGCAAGTCCTGAAAACTAAACTCCAAACAGCCCAAAATAAACTAATTAGGGTCCTGCTTAACCTTCCCTATCAGACTCACCTCACCGCTTCTCACCAGTTAAGAGTGGGGTGGCTCAGAGTAGATGACAGAGTACAGCAACTTGCAATGGGCCTGGTGTACAAGATACACTACACCAACACCACTATGATACCCAAGTACCTGTCAAAATACTTTATAAACATTAAGGATGTCCATAATTACAACACCAGAGGCAGCGCCACAGATCACTTTCAACCCAGAGTCAAAACCAACAAAGGGTCAAACTCTTTTTGAGCGGTGGTCACACCGTCTCCATAGAGTGGCCGTGTGTGTATCCGTGTATCCGTGTATGTATCCGTGTATGTGGGTGGGTGGGTCTGTATGTAGCCTGCCCTACAGTACCTTTTATGACCACACATGTTAAGGGAGGGGCGCTGTTTTCAGGCCAGGCCAGGCACACACACACACACACACACACGCACGCACGCACGCGCACACACACACACACACACACACACACACACACACACACACACACACACACACACACACACACACACACACACACACACACACAGAGGGGGGGGGGTTGGTGGGTAAGAGGGTGCTGTTGAGACTAGCCTGGGGAGGGGGGGGGGGGCGGGGGGGAGGTGACAGAATTCATAGATCTAGAACACATAGAATTCATAGATATAGAACACAGAATATGTACAGTACATAAAACCGTGTAAACCACCGCTCAGTTCACACGGGTGTGATTTTTTTCTGCTATACCACCAAAATGTGGAAAGCCTTACCAAAGGCCATAAAGGAGTGTGGATCACTAGCATCCTTTAAAATTGCCCTGAAAAACAACTTACAGGCAGCAGCCGTTCGCAACTGGTAAAAAAACTAACCTAGCCCAACCCAACCCTACCCTCCCCTGCCCCTTCATTGTATATACTTACTGTTTGTTTAGACTCTTTTTTTTTCTCTCATTTTTCTTTTCTTTACATATCTACTGCATAGTACTGTGTTCTATTCGTCTGTCATTCAATGTTATATGAGATACTTAAATGGTTTCCTGTGGAAATAAGCTTAGTCTTTTCATGGATCTCCTTTTAGTAGACGTTGTACCAGTGAACTGTACCGTCATGAAACTGTACCTTTTCCTATGCAAACTTCTAATAAAGTCTTCAATCAATCAATCAAACCTTTTTTGATTAACTGAATACTTTATTAACATGTTTGATAACAGTGCAGTCAAGAAAACTCAGCTAATAGGAACAGAAAGCTCAGAGCAGCTTGTTGTCACCACCAGGCTGTAACGCGTGGCATTCTCGCCCCTGTCCGTCCGTGTGTGTGTCCGTCCGTCCGTCCGTGTGTGTGTCCGTCCGTGTGTGTGTCCATCCGTCCGTGTGTGTGTCCGTCCGTGTGTGTGTCCATCCATCTGATTACAGCTTATCTCCCGCACCGTTGGCCCTATCGACGTGAAACTGTGCACGCACACTCCCTGGAGGCCAGAGCGGAACCTCTGCCCCAAAATATTCACATCGGCTTGTTATTGTGTCACCAGGAGACAGGCCTGTCAATGCTCCTTGATTTCCCAGGAGTCTACTGGATTTTGACACATGCATGCAAGATCATACAGATATTCAGATACAGATATTCACTTAAGTATAATGACTTAAAGATGAGAAGTCATTATTAAAGATGTCTTACTTTGCTTCAGTCATCAAATCTGTAGGCTACACCTACATTTGGCATTTTAAGGCTGAAATTGTACCCATGCTAGTAAAGCAAGCCTGATAAATATATCAAAAATGCACAAAATTCAACAGAACACAGGAAAATATATATGTTAAGAAGTTTTGGGGGGCGGACCACCAGACCCCGGTTGGGGAGTTCTGCGCACCCCCAAAACATAAATCTCCTGGATTCTGACAGTCCAATGTTGACAGGCCTGCCA
Source organism: Nannobrachium achirus (assembly GCF_963921795.1). Lineage (NCBI taxonomy): Eukaryota > Metazoa > Chordata > Actinopteri > Myctophiformes > Myctophidae > Nannobrachium > Nannobrachium achirus. The sequence goes on along the minus strand of NC_137828.1, from coordinate 34,517,937 downwards.
GGAGGCAGAGTTTTGCAAAACACATTTCTTGATATTAGTCACTACAAATTTTGTCCAAACATCATGCAAATCGGTACACATTATCTCTATAGTCATGTGATCAAGGCGTATCCATTCCAATTGGCTTGGTCAAATTTGGTGTAGTTCAGACACTGGATTGTAAAATTACTTGAAGTTGAGGGCAGGCTCCAAGACCGTGTTCGTGGTTAAGCATATGGCTGTTTGTTGTGTGCTATAGGACACAACAATGGTCATATTACTGTATGTCCATTATGGTAACTTATTAGGGCCTGCTTCATACTGCATTTATGGATTTTGATGTTTGATAGGATAATTTCTGTGCCAGTTCTTTATAATGCACCGGCTTGGATTTGTATACTGAGAAAATATTCACTGTGTTCTGTGCACGAGTCCCAGGCAAGGAAGCATCTTTGTGAGAAGAATAGTGGGAGGCAGGCTGGCAAGGTGAAAGTGTTTACATGTTCGTATGAAAGAAAGGTTTTACTTTTTGGTTTATGGTTTTGAGCACCCGGCTGATAAGAGCACAAGCTCATATGATGTGTTTCAAGAACCATCAGTTGAGAGTCATCATTCAGCCCAGGACACTATTGAGTAAAAATTAAGAGCTATTTAACGATGAATTTTACCAAAGAAAATCACTACCTTTAACTTTTACTGGAGTATCTTTCAACTTTCAAGTAAGATTTCTGTATATTTACTCAAGTATGGCAGTAAGCCTACTTTACACCACTGTTTATTTCTTCATGTTTCAACGTGTGAGGTAGAATTGGGCAGAAATCATGAAGCAGTTGCAGCTTTGTAACATGGTTACTTGACAGCAAACCTTGCACCAAAAAATAAATACAATAATAGCATAACAAAGAGCCCTTTAACCAACCAGTTACACATTTCTGAAACGGTTTCTGGTTAAACGTTAACTATGAACATTTGTTAATTTTTGTTGTCAGTTAGTCTTGTGGACCCCTAGCCTGACACTCAGCCTGAATTGACATTTCATTTCACTGTATCGTCGAAACAAAACTTTAAAGGGATGTGGCTAGCGATTCAGGTCTGGAACCAGGCTAGTGGACCCCAACTTCAAGTAACTGTGGCCCCCTGCCTAATCAGACATGCTGCAGCAACACACAGCACAGCAGGTCTATGGATATAGCTGACCTGTTCTGAAATCAGTGATGACTCGACCAGCTCAGCAGAAGGGAATACATGCCCAAGCACCCATGTGCACGCGCCCATGTGCACACACCCATGTGCACACTGATGCCAGGGCCTGGGCCTTTGGGGCGTCTTACTGGTAAATTAGGGGAAATACATACTCACCTTATGAAAAACATTCAAAATGGCCATTCTATACAACCAACCATCCAACTAGACTGCGCAAGTAGGGTGATGATAGCTGTCTGTGGGTATGTATGTTTGTGGGTATCTCGGTGACGTCACCACCAACCAACAAGTGCGACCTGCAGTTGGCACCCTGGCCACAATATGACTTCCGGTTGGTTCTAGCGGAAGTGGCGGAAGTGCTGTGTTTAACGGAAGCTACGTCATGCGTTGTAATCTTCCGGTGAAATTCTCACGTGGAAGTTGAACAGTCTCTGCCTGATATTGTCACCAGGCTTTTCTCTTCGCAGATGAGTAAGCCTGGCTACGCGAGGCTAGCAAGTTGGTACCTCGACAGAGAACGCTGCTCCCTTATTGGCTACCCTTATTGGCTACGATACCCTTTTCGATACCATTTTCGATTTTATTATTATTATTATTATTGTTCAAAAGTATCGAAACGGGTATCGTTCGTTTTTAAGTGAACCGATACTCGATAGTATCGATGTCATGGATCGATACCATTAAAAGTATCGCAGACGATACCCATCCCTTAATTAATTTCTTCAATTTTCCCCTTTGCACTAAACGCACGCACGCACGCTCTCTCGCTCTCTCTCTCTCTCTCTCTCTCTGTCTCTCTCTCTGTCTCTCTCTGTCTGTCTCTCTCTCTCTCTCCTTGGTCCCCTGCGTTGCGTGTTTAGCACCTACAGCAGCAGTGTTAGCCCCAGGAGTTATGGGAACACAAGGCACAGGTGAGTTGCATACCTGCTTGCAGTGACATCCCCCTCCCCTCCCCTCCCCTCCTCTGCCCTGCCCTCACCATCCACCCATCTCTCTTTTCTCAGTGACAGCTCTTGGATCAACCACTGCTCTACCAAATTGAATGCGACAATAAGGTCGCAGTTACTATCAAAACCTCCACCTGCTGTCTGTCAGTCAGTCAGTCAGACAGACAGACAGACAGACAGACAGACAGACAGACAGACAGACAGTCTGTCACGTGACACGTCACACTTTTCCCCTACTCATATCTCGGCCACCGTTGCCCCAATCCATGCCAAACTTTGCTCACACACTCCTTGGCTGCCAAAGCACAACCTCCACCCCTCATTTCTCACATGGCCCTCTTCTAGCGCCACCATGAGGCCGATTCTTGTAAAACACATTTTTGGACACTGCTCCTACACATTTTGCCTTAAAATCACGCAAAGCGGTACACAGTATCTCTAAAGTCATGTCATCAACATGGATCTGTCCCATTTCCCATATTCCCTCCTGATTGCCTACCATTGCCTTCTAAAGTTTGTGTATGCCTCCCGATTAGGGAGTCTTACTGGTTAACCTGCTATCATCTGAACGTCACAGGAATGATTATCTGTTGCTTCACTGCTCAAGCAGCATCAAACACTTTGACACTCACTGACGCAGATGCAGATGCACAAACACGCCCACACAGCTGACAGGTTCATGTGCTGCATCTGCGTTACCCAATAAACTATGATTCTGTACTTGATATAGTTGTGAAATGTATATGTAATACATTTTCAGTTGGCAAATAATGTAATTACTGCATCCCATATCCTGTCTGTCTCGGTTCATGTCCATTGTATTCATTGTGACATTGAAAGCTAAGTGAATTGAATTCAAATGTCCTTGTTTTATCTATTTACCCAAGATGGGTTACTAGATTAATAAATAATAGGTTTCTTACAGTACTTTATATGACGCATTTGTCCTAAGTGAAAACATGTAATACTGTATACTGTATGTTGCAATAGACTTTTGCAATTCCACTGTATGCCAAGATTACTGTGGCGTGTATATACAGTCATCTTGTGGCAGAAGAGAGACATTACAGGGACATCATTCCCTTACTCCTAGTCATTAGCAGAGATTGTCCCGGTCTTCAAACCATTTTGTGTACATTGACAGTGGCATTTCTAGTGGTTCTGGCACCCAATGGAGAACACATGTTGTGTATTTAAAAAGGGAGAGTGATCAGTCGTTGTCCCTTTGTAGTATATTTGCTTTTATTGAGATGGTAGGAAAGCTGACTCTGAGAGAGAAGGTATAGGAGGAGCACTATGTACAGTAACGCTTAAAAAGTTGCTTTAAATGACAGCAACTCGGGAACGATGAAAGTTGGGAATACATGCCCCACCCGGTTATGGGATTTGAATTTCCGTTGTACCAGTTATTCTGTGTCCCTTTTATGCTCTGTATCTGTCTGTCTGTCTGTGTCTTTTTATGAACCGACTTTCCACCCGGGTCCTTGGCGATACAAGTGTGTGCACAACCCTAACCCTACATTAGCAGTGTTTTTTTCTCAGTGGTGTGTGTAGTGTGTGTAGTGTATACAGAATATACAGTAGATAGATTTCAATTCATTCACTTCATGCAATTCTAGCAATGACATCTACCTGCATGTTATGCATTAAAATGCCTTCTATATCTTTGAATGAACTGCCATTGTGTATGAACTGTAAATAATGATCACATCCAAAGTTAAAAGGCCAGAATGATTACGTTTTGTGTCTGCTGTCTAGATCACTGCTTCTCATTCAAAAGGGGTGTCTGGAAAGCTCAATCAGAGTTGTCCAGTCAGGGCAGGCCTGACCTGACCTCCAGCAAATAGCCATCTGGGGAGACCAATGCAAGAGACCTTTGCTCTGAATCTGTCTGTCTGTCCGTGTCTGTCTTTCCTTCCAACCATCAAAGTGTTTGATTACATCCTCAATAAAGAGGATTCACATCACGGCTGGACCTGCTCTTTGATGGTCACCAGCTAGCCACCAAAACTAGACATCCAGGGGTCACAATAGACCAGACACGCTTGTCATGGTTGAGACAACTGACCAAAAATTCCTTCTGGGCAGGTCAGAAACTGGGAGCACTATGAGGACGGAGAGCCAGCCAAGCAACTGTCTACAAGCTACAGGTCCTCAGTGTCATGGAATACAGCTTACTCAGCTGAATGAGTGCTCTATCTACACATGTTGGCCTACTTAACATCCAAAAGAAGGCCCTCAAAATAATTGGCGTGGACCAGAACACTGAATGTACAGTACTGTACAAAACTCTCCATCCCAGGCCATATCCACTGAAGACAGGTTGCTGCTGCTACAGTTCTGTACAAAACGCACACCCACCACTGCCCCACGGACCTCCAGGATACGCTGCATCCACCATACGAACAAACCAACGCACAGCTACACCAGACCATGCTCTCAGCCTCCCAGGCTCCAGGACGCCAGGAGAACTGATTTCTCAACGGGTTTGAGTAAAATGGTGATGGTTGGCTTAGGACGCAGTAGCGTACGGTGTCACTCATGAGAAATAACGAAATGAATTAATTAAACCCTTCTTTGGGATTTTAATTTCACTACACTTAAACCACACTGTTGCCTTAAAAGTAAAATGTGTCAGCCATTTATTATGAGCAGGCTACACTAACACATTTGTACTTTTAAGACTTCAAATGTAGCGAAGATAAAATACCAAAGAAGAAAGGGGCACAGTGGCGCCTGCAGTTGGTAGCGCTGTCGCCTCACAGCCAGAAGGTCCTGGGTTCGATTCCCGCCAGGGGACGCTGTGGGTGCTGGGGGCGTGTTTCCTCCTTCGTGTCATCAGCGCCCACACCCTAGGTGGGGTTAGTGAAAGGGCCTTTCTGTGTGGAGTTTGCATGTTCTCCCTGTGTCTCCAAGGGTAGATACCCTCACAAAATGCAGTAATCCAGGTTTCTATACTGCCTGGCCAGCCGGGCCTCCCCAGGCGTGGCAGAGGGAGCGCAGAAACCAGGATTACAGGTTAGGCAATTAACACTGGGTGAAAAAATGGGTTACAAAATCGTGGGATAAAAATAAATACCAAAGAAGTGTTTGATTTTTGATTATATTTCTCATGAGTGACACCACACAATACTCAAACTACTAGCTACTTGTCTTGAATCCATAGGCCTACGTACACGACAATGATTTCTTCTGAGAAATGGTACACGTGAGTTTTGTTATTCTGAGGGTGCAACCTGTGTGAAGAAAGGGTGTTCTATCACGCATAAACTATGTGAAGTTAGGCCAGTCTGCTGCATCACCGGAGTAGGACAATGGCAACAGAAGAAAGGAAGGCATTGGAGCAACACGGATGAATCTTACTGCAACCAGTGTGTTTCAATCAGGACCTACATTTTCAATCATTGAATTTATTGGACACTGCACTGACTTGTACTAAAGCGTGGTCTGTTTCTATCATAAGATGGCAGACTTTTACCACATTGAAATCCCTGTAGCTTTACCATCACATTTGCTCATAAACATTTTTACCCTACAGTTCATGACAGGATTGCATTCTAATAAGCATAAATGTAAACCGTGTATAAAGTGAATATTTTCACTAAACACGGTCCATATTTTTACCTTTTGTGTTTTTTCATCAATAATGCCTTACTTGATCATACTACAGTGTCACACAAAAGCATTAAAAGCACACAAAACATGTCGTTTCGAGGAGTGTTTTGAGCTTGTGGATCTGCTACTTTTTATGGTTTTAAAGGAGCTATAGTCAACTTTTTCTTGAAAAATGGACGCTAAAATAAAAATGTTTCCAAAATATTTTATAAAAAAGACTAAGCTTCATAATATATATGTGTTTCTATTCAAAAATGACCACAAAAAGCGTAAAATAATGATAAAATAATCATTTTGGCCATTGTCAGACAGACTTTGTTTATATCCCTTGATATAAACAAAGTCAGTCAACATATATGAAGCTTAATGTTTTTTTATAAAATATTTTCCAAACATTCTTTTTATTTTAGCGTCCGTTTTTCAAGAAAAAGTTGACTATAGCTCCTTTAAATCTGAATCCTGAAAAGTTCAGTTTTGGACATATGAGGTTTCCACCAAACAGAGACGATATACTAACAGTATAGCTAAAATCGATACTTTCCCAGTTTGAATGGCTTAAGAGCCAATGGTCTGCAGCTCCATTTGGAGATGATCCCCCTGAAACCCTGAGTGTGTGCTCTGGAACTTGTGGATAGTCTTGCGTGGCCAGACTGTTGCAATCTGGGGTGACAGAGGTCTTATGATTAGTATCCGGAAGTGAAGTCTCCTCCCCACTTCCGTTTTGTTTTTAACTTCGCGCACATCATCTAAGCATATTTAGCTTGCTGCTTAGCAGAAATGAAATTTTAAAATATATTTTCATAAACGGAAATGTCAGCTTCTCACCATTCAGGAGCTGTCGTTCCAGACTATATAGCATTCGGAGATTGTGGAATAGTTGTCTGGCTACGCAAGACTAACTTGAAACTAAAAGTCTGGGTTTCCGAGGCTAACTTGTGGATAACAGTAGCTGGGGGACTTGAGAGAGACTTAGCAGAGACGTATGATGGCTGCTATTGTTTGGTTAAATAAATGTTTTTTGTTAAAAGGTTAAAGCACTATACTCTGATAGTAATCATTGATATAGTGTTTGTCCAGTAACAGGAGTCTCCCCATCACTCTTAATGCTTTAATAAACAGAAAATGGTGGGGTGGGGGAATGTCAGCCAATCAGGAGAGAGTAGCCATTTATGAATTTATTAGTGTGGTTGCTATAGGCAACCAGACTATTGTTCTAGGTCAGAGAACTTATGTCATTTCATTTAAGTCTCTGTTTTCTGTAACCTTTTCTGTAAACCCATAACCCCAAAAGTCCATTGAGTTCAATGGACCTTTTCTGTCCCTTTACTGTTGTTTTTGGTTGATTGAGTACAGTTCACTGCTTCAACTAAAAGGATAAACCCCAAAAGGCCTATGGCTTGTTTAAATTGAGATCTTTTTTTTTACTCATATAACATTGAATGACAGTTATCATCAGAAAAACAATCGTACAACACAATGTAAAATAAATGGTATTTACAATAGAAAGTTCAGGTGCAATATAATGTCCAATCTGACTGAATTGGTCAAGCTTCACACCAACCGTAACCCGAATCCTAACATCACAGAAATTATGCCTAAACCTAACCTCAAAACCCTGTCCACCTGGTCAAAACACCGGGAAAAAAGACTCACATTGAAGCATCATAGGTGGTGTTGGAGGTTTGAATGGTTGGCTTCCATGAGAAACTGAACAGTTTAGTTGATCCGGTGGGCTGAGGATCGGCAGGAAGTCACATGGCAGCTTCTTGATGTAGAAAACCCCTTTTATTGCAGCCTTTTATTGCAGCTTTCGCAATAAAGTTGTCCCAACAAAGCTCAACTCAACACATGCAATAGGAAGGGAGGGTATAACCACCCCAATTGAGCATGGTCCCAAAAGCCCACACATGCATGAAACCAAATGGAACACAAAACAACAAACATCAATCACAAGAGACATGCAAAACCAGTTAACAACTCAAATAGCAAGCAAAACTAAAGCAACCATAAAATAATAAGAGTGGGTGTCTTTCTGGAGGCAACCATAAAATAATAAGAGTGGGTGTCTTTCTGGAGGCAATCATAAAATAATAAGAGTGGGTGTCTTTCTGGAGCAGGACCAGTTGGCCGTACAGGTAAAGACAGAACCTGAGACAGTCTCAGGTCCTGGAACACCGCCAGGAGCTTTCACTGGGTTACGCAGTTATTGCCCTCCGTAGGGTTGAGGGAGCAGCTGTAATAAGCTACACCCAGGCCCAAGTCACTGACGTCTGTGTCCACTACGAAGCGTGTACTGGTGTCAGGGTATGCCAGGATGAGGGACCCGTAGAGTGCTTCACGCATGCTGGTCAAACGCAGTACTGCACCTCTTGGCCCACAGAAAGGTCTGTCCTTTGTGTGTCAAGCGATGCAGAAACCTCTGCATCTCCCCCAGGTTCTATGGGATCGGCCAGAGCTTTACAGCAGTGTTTCTCAAACCTTTTTTCATTTCAAGGACCCCCAATAGGCATGTCACTATGACTCATACATCTATCTATAAATGCGACAAATCTCTGTCTGTCTGTCTGTCTGTCTGTCTGTGTGTATGTAATCCGCGTATCTCGAGAACCGTTCGTCCCACCGGCTTCAGATTCGGCACGCGCGTTCCCCGCCGCGGCGCGGAGTGCAGTGCCGGGCCTCGACCCGACCCGACGCGCGTTTTTTCCTTACTGGCGCGAAACGTTCGGAATCTCCTTATGCGGAGCTGATTGTTGACATCAGGCTGTTCCGGAGGAAATCTGCGCAAGCGCTGACTCATTGTGACATCACTTCATAAAAGGCTCTGACATCACGTACGCCACATGAGTCAACAAAAAATCTCTGTGAGTGTGTATGTATGTATGTAATCCGCGTATCTCGAGAAACGTTCGTCCCACCGGCACACGCGTTCTCCATATATGGGAATAAAATTAATGCCCGTATGCGGAGCTGATGTCTGTCATCAGAGTTTTCCGCAACCGGTACTGTGTGTGCAGAGATCTTCATATATGGGCATAAGTGGACAAAGACAAACAGATGGTCAAAACGTGTCCTATGACAACAGGTATATTGGGGTTTGCATTAAAGGGTGGGGCATTCATTCCCTATTTCAAATTCGGCACGCGCGTTCCCCACCGCAGCAGGTAGTGCAGTGCTCGGCCTCGACCCGACCCGATACACGATTTTCTGGAACGAGCACGAAAGGTTCGGATTCTGATGTCTGACATCAGGATTTTCCAGAACTGGCACTGTGTCTGCATAGATCTCCATATATGGGCATAAAATGGATGCAGACAGACAGATACAGATATCTCCATATATGGGCATAAATGGACACAGGCAAACAGATGGTCAAAGATCTCCATATATGGGCATAAAGTGGACGCAGACAGACAGATACAGATATCTCCATATATGGGCATAAATGGACACAGGCAAACAGATGGACAAAACGGGTCCTATGACAACAGGTATAATGGGGTTGCATTAACTTTGTCTCCTCCTCCATCTGTTTGTCTGTGTCCCTTTATTCCCATTATGGAGATCTCTGTATCTGTCTGTGCCTCCGACTGTGTTGCAGACACAGTGCCGGTTCCCCCTTTAATGCAAACCCCATTATACCTGTTGTCATAGGACCCGTTTTGACCATCTGTTTGAAAAAGCGACAGAGATCTCATATATGGGCATAAAATGGACGCAGATAAACAGATATCTCCATATATGGCATATATGGGCATACAATGGACGCAGAATCACAAAGATCTCCATATACGGGCATAAAAGGGACACAGAGAGACAGATACAGAGATCTCCATATATGGGCATAAAATGGACGCAGATAGACAGCTATCTCCATATATGGGCATAAAATGGACCCAGAATTATAACTGCAGTGATCTCCAAATATGGACATAAAATGGACGCCGACAGACAGACAGATGCAGATATCTCCATATATGGGCATAAATGGACACAGGCAGACAGATGGTCAAAACGGGTCCTATGAAAACAGGTATAATGGGGTTTGCATTAAAGGGCGGGGCATTCATTCCCTATTTACATTGTTCCGAGTGGGCCAGGTCGCCGACTAGACGCTGGGCCGCCCTTCTAGTAACTATAAACAAAGTATGCCCATGGAGATCCGACCACCTATCCGACCGGCGCTATACACAATCATGGTCATGAGAATATGTGGGCACGGCCTACTTCAAACTCAGCTTGCACATTAGCAAGGACTCGAGGGAGTGCGGTGCCCGCCGCCGAGTTAGTTGGATATGTGCTTGTTGTCTAGAATGAATATGTCCATATATGGGCACATGTATATCCAGTTGTCCAGCTGATTCAACCAATATGCCCATATATGGGGATGCCAACAAACACGGTATGGGCATATATTATACTAATGACATCAGGGATCTCTACAGTATGGGCATAAAAGGGATACAGATGGATACAACTGGTTTGACAAAGCCCACAACACTATGACGCAGACATATCAGTCGGATTGGTAGTGTGACAAGTAGGTTTGAGGGCCGCACAGGTGCCTCCGCTGCCAAACCCGGCCACAGCCATGGTAATCATGTAAGCAGGTGCCTCTGCGGCTGCTGGTGATGACAAAAACTTCCCATGATGCAACACGGCCGCGCGCTGACGACGACTCCATTGCATCCATGTATCTGGGATCCATTCACTGCTCTGTTTTTTCCTCCTGTGTTTCGATTGCTCATTTAGTCAAAAACAACTCCATATTCCCGCACGTGCATGGAGCGATTGAAAAACAGCCAAATAAAACATTGTTTTATGGTGGCAGGCAATGTACTCACACAGTGTACAAATACATTTGTACTCTGTTGGAGTTACAGACCGTAGCCTAACTATCAATCACTTATAGCTGGGGACCCCACCCCTACCCCTGCATGGGGATCCATGGACCCCATTTTGAGGGCCAGTGCTTTACAGTGGCCACCTTACAGTAGCTGCGTCAGTGACAACCCCTTCTGAGAAGGCCACCTGACCCAGGAACACCATCTGTCTGCGCAGTGTGTGGCATTTCCCCGGGTGGAGATGGAGGCCTGACCGGCGAATGGCCTCAAACACCTCCTTCAGATTGGTCAGAGCCCTCTTGAAGTCTGCTGTGTGGGCGAGGTCATCAAGGTAAATTACGCAGTGTTTGTGAGGGACATTGGTCCCTCTGCATACAAACATGTATTTGGACAATGGAGAAGCCGGCTTTGGGACGGCCTGAACTACCGTCTGAATAGCCATTGATTCGAGCCGCTAAATTAAACTGGACAAGATGTATGTCTGGAGGCCCATCTCCTTTATTATAGCGTGTCACCTCCACATAGGAAACATGACTTCAACAAAACTTAGAGGCTGGAAAGATGGCTGCTCGTGGCATCTGGAGTCGCCCCCACACACACAAAAATAAATTAGCAAATGGCACAACTGACACCAAGCAACAACATCAAAAACAATAACTGTCCCTCTGGGATAAATAACGTTTTTTAAATTGAACAAACATGCCACTCTCTAACTCAAATAACATGCACAACCAACACAACAATGAAACAATAAGTGTGGGCACGCCCAGAGTCATGCTGGCACGCCAAATTGGCACAATAGCCTGATTGGCACACTACATGCTACAATATTAACTTGAATTATGGTTACAAGTTAGCGTTGTGTTGTTGAAGTGATTAGAAGAGCATAGGATAGTACCAAAGTTAATAGCCATCCGTCAGTCTGGTTGTTTGCCTTGATGCTTGGTCCACAACAAAGCCTTCTGGCTTGCTAGGTAGACGTGACTTGTTGTTTTTTATCTGACGGTAGAGAGTTAGTCATTATGTACCACTATCATGAGTTATATTTGACTACCTGAATTCCATTTGATACCAAGTCAAGATGCAGAGGGAAACATATCTCATCATTCATTAAAAAACTCACCTAACGCAGTCAGGAGGTTGATTGTATAAGAGATTAAAGTTATCTTATGTGCGATTCATGGTGATTTCAAGGAGGCTGGAAAATAGATTATTACTGCTCCGACTGACCTTTGGAGCAATTGAGTAGACACTGATATGTGACATCAACATAGATCAGTGTACTCATGCAGCTTGCTAAGCATTATGTTTGAAAATACAGCTGACCCCCTTGACCCCAGCTCCAATTGCCCCCCACACCCGCCAACACCCTGAGAGTTTTGGCTTTCATGACTATAGATGTGAATATGTACGTGAGTGTGTGGGCGTGAGTGTGTGGGCGTGTGTGTGTGTGTGCGTGTTTGTGTGTGCATGTGTGTGTGCTTTACATACACCTCCTGTCGGTTGTGATCTGACCTGCTTAATATGCACAGGTTTCCTGTTACAGGTCACATAAGGAAGCAATGAATAGAGAACATTAAAGGATGTCACTTAAATAAAATATTCGGAAACGTCAACGACCCCAATAGCCCCAGCTGGATCCTGGCTGCTCATTCCCCTGTCTGTGTGATCTTGGTGTAAAACTGTCTATAACATTACATGTCAGGAGCTTGATAGCTTCATGCACTAGCAGTGGCGGACAAGTAGCTACATTTACTCGATTACTGTACTTGTACTTTACTTGTGTTTTGGATACTTACTTTCACTCAACTACATTTCAAAGACAAATTGTACTTTTGACTATATTTCTAGCCATATTTCAAATATAGTGAAAATGTCATTTGAAAACTTCAGGAAAACCTCCTTGAGGAGCAGGCCTTGAATGTGCAATTGAAATTAATGACTGCAAACAAATTCAGTTACCGGTAGGCTGTAATTCAATAGTGACATAAATAATCCCATTGCAAAAAGCATCCATAATCTGCTCCTTTTTTAAACAATGGAACAATGAAACAATTAAGTTTTCAGCAGCTAGAATCATGACAGTTTGACATTGTTTCAGCTGTTTTTGTGCAACACAAGTAGCTATTTTTACTCTTAGTGCGACACACGCTCTTGTGTGAAGCAGTAGGGCATTCATTTATGAAAGTAAAAGAGTTGAAATACGGAGGTTTCTGCCTCACAGCGACGATATATATGATTTAATCTTTTTCATTTATCCATCAAAACATTATTTATATTTATTTGCTTGCTTTTTGTTTAAATGTCATCAACTTTAATACAAATCCAAGTTTTTCAAATTGATTTGAAAACTTTCACATTTCAGACAATATATCGGGCAAAACATCGCTAATTGGTGGTCTAGGACTCTACAAAATTGGTATATGCATCTAAATCTAAAATCTGGAATCGGTCGGGCTCTACTAAAAAACATATTAACAGATAAGAAGCAAACGAGAACACGAGAAATCAGCTGGCACATTGAGGCAGTGTGGACAGGGCATCAAGGCCACTGTGGTATTAGGGTAGGCCTGTATTAGTGTGGGGATTTAAGGGGAGCAAATGCTAATTTCGTGCAAATTTGTCTTAAAGCGCAAAGTTTTGCACAGATGTGGCTTGCTCTAATGATTTAGCTAGGGCGCCCGAGCCGACGACCTTCGGGGTCACCACAGCTCCAGAAAAGACCCACAAACAGGGGCATCACCACCATTCATTGTGAGTACGACGGAACACCCCCACTTTCATAAAAACGTGAACTCATCCCCCCCACCTTTTTGCCGGCCGAGCTACTTTTTTTTTTTCCTCCACTGCAAACTGGCTCTCTCATCAACAAAAACGCAACCTCTCGTTACCGAAACTACAGCCAAGCGCTCCCAACCTCCTTGCCCATGTTGTATATTTTGAGATGAATTAGACTGAAAATGAATGACTAATCAGTACAGGCTGCCTGTCAACTAATTATTAGTTGGAATACTCATGGCAAATATACCTCAGTTGACCTGACTTGCGCCAGACTCAGATGGTGGCAGTAGTGCGTAGGCTACCGCTCTACTTTACCATCTGAGATCTCTCGGGCAGACTCGATGTAAGGGGCGGGCCATTTTTTGAAATTCTTTAGCAGGTGATTGGATGTGGCCGTCTCTCTGTCACAGTCTGGGAGTGCCAACTCCAACCACTCATATTGGCCTGTCTGCATCCACGTGGTCTGCAATCAGACTCTATTGGCTCAGAGCCGCTCAGACCCCGCCCGTAGCTGCCGCTGATTGGTCCGGCCCGGGGCTTTACGAGCGTTATCAACTCCCACAGAGAGATCTCAGATGGTAAAGTAGAGCGGTAGCCTACGCACTACTGCCACCATCTGACGCAAGTCAGGTTACAGTTGACACAGTCGTTCAAATTACATTCTTTAGTTACATAATCAAACATTCCTCTTATTGTCAACTTTACACTAATTATTCATCGTGATAATTTGTTTAGCTAAAAATCAACAACACATAAACTTCAACAAATATATGTTGACATACAATGAAACTGATTCACTGTTAAACAAAAGAGGTGTTATCTCACCCTCTCTAGCAGAAGACCAATGAATATCAGCCTGGTTCCCATCACTGTCTCCATACATTCATTAGCCTACAGTGACATAAGAAATATGGGGTTATTAATATTGCCAGGCCCACTGGCCCCCACCATTGTGCTTACATTCCTTCCGGAAGCTGTCTCCCAGTTTCAATATAGAACCGCGAGGCTCCAGGCATATGTAAACAACATTGCATGCAACATTGACATCATGACAGTTTGTGCGCGGATAAAGGGGGGTTTTAAAAAGGTCTCTCTCTCTCCCTCCTTCCCCCTTGGAGACATATATTTCTTACAATGCTGCCGCTGTGTATGCAAAAAGCATGACTTATTTGCAAAACCGCCGTGCATTTCTTTTCTGTCAGTAATAGCCTATTGAATCTAACGTGGGAACAGAACAATCTTTGTAGTGTGTGTGTGTGTGTGTGTGTGTGTGTGTGTGTGTGTGTGTGTGTGTGTGTGTGTGTGTGTGTGAGTGAGACGTGCGTGCGTGTGCGCTGTGCTGTGTGCTAACTATGGAGCTGTTTGCTGCTCCTGGCTTGCTATACCATTGTGTGGGGAAAAATCACCCAAAACCCCAATGAAAATCGCCCGAAACCGCAATAAAAACACTTGAAACCGGATAAAAAACGCAATATTTTAATCATCCCCCCCCCCACTATCTAAGACCCTGTGACGCCCCTGCCCACAAAACTCTGAAAAGTGATGACTCATCACTTTTCATCACTAAACCATCGTTCTCTGGGGCCATTTGTAGCCCACGGAATGTTTTTTGTGCAAAACAAATGCCTGCAATGGATTCAGCATCATGATAAACCCCTAGTTAGACCCCTCAGATCCTACTTAAATACCCAGAAAAAAATGTTTTTCTGGGTATTTTCCTCCTGTATAGAAAGTCAGTGGGAGGCCAACTTGATGTGGCCGCTGTAGCGACCCCGAAGGTTGTCGTCTCGGGCGCCCTAGCTAAATCATTAGAGCAAGCCCTGGGCTACATCTGTGCAAAATCTTGCGCTTTAAGACAAATTTGCACGAAATTAGAATTTGCTCCCTTTAAATCCCCACACTATATGTCATTTATTTAAGGGCAAAAGACCAAAACGAGACATTCATGACCTCCGTTAAAATCCTGCCCTGCCCTATCTATACGTTGACTCAAGTACTGTCCTCCACTGCTCAATACAAAACTTTTATTCTTAAGTATCTATTAATTGTTTATATACTTGGCTTGCATTAGAGATATTTTACTTTACATTTGGGTATCATCTCAATCCATTTTATGAGTTAAGAGCAGGTGATTAATACATTGTAAATGGTTACATTTATATAAATCCAAACCTCTGAACAATATGCATTAAATTCACCCATTCACACAAACACTCTGGTATTCTCTTCTACTACAAAAGACATAGGCAAGCAATAATTAATTAGTGTCAATTGAATACATTTTAGAAGCTTTCCAAGTCATTAACTTTTGAGCATTGTTTGTTAACGAATATGTAATCATACTAAATAAATAGCTCAGCCTTTTTAAGAGCCTGTTCAACAAATGAATGAATTGTGACACATGCATGCATCATAAAATGTTGATGAGAAACCATTGTAACAGCCCCCCGGATTGGTATGGACGATATTGATGAGACAGTTGAGTTCCAAACAGATGCTGCTTTATTTTTGGTGAAGCACCATTGCACCGTTGTTAGCACCATAAAACTCATTCCGCCTTCCAAGGGGTGTTAAACATGAACTTATTTATAGTTTATCTGTGACAAAAGTTCGTTTGGGACTGGCTTCAGCCATCTTGCTTTTTAGAAAATCTCCCAGAATTCCCCTCAAGGTGACTCATGAACTGACTGAGAGCAACAGGTGTATAATGGGGAACTCCGCCACCCAGTGGACGTTTTTGTAAACAACACCCAGAAAACATTCTCAAATGTAGCAAAAGAAAGGATAGATAAAGACCAATCGATCAATAAAGAAGAACAACTATAACCATAATTGAATATTAATAAACTTGTTTGGCGGGCATTTACACTCCCACCAAATCCTGCTATGATGAAAGGCATAAACATGAATGAATCATACAGGATTTCTATAACAACAATTGACCGCTATCATGTTCTCACTGCAAACATCTCCGCATACAATACAAAAGTCTTTTTCACCATTTCTTTTCACAGTATCAACGATCATGAACTGAACGTCTTTAATCCCTCTCAAGGAGGTTGTGTGTTGCCATAGAGCAACCCATAGTCATAGTTATGTGGGGTGTAGTATCTAGGGATTATTACTTCTCTGAGCTTCTGTATACCATCTTTCCACTCCTCCCACCGTGGTTGAATACCATCCTTCCGTTTCTCCCACCGTGGCTTTATATCATCTAGCTGTGGTTCATCCTGATGGGTTGAAGGCTGGTCTTTCATGTCGACGTTGAATCCGAAGGTGTCATCTCCTGTAGTCCGCTGAAGGCCAAGTGCATGCTCTGGTTGAATTGCACCTGGTTTGAGTTTGATGGGTTCAGTGGCTGTAGCTCTGTTGAATTTGTGCAGACGTGGGCTTTCTCTTTTGCACAAATCCTGTGCTTCGATCAGTTCATTTGGCTCTTTACCTGATGAGGCACTGGTTAACTCTTTCTGTAGATTGTTGTCGCTTGGGAATTGCGTGAAGCGAACATCATTTTGTGACACATTCTCTTTATAGTTCTTTTCCGTGATGTCAGTCTCTGGGGCTTTCAGGACGTCAGTGTTTGATGGGGATGGCATTTCCTTTACAGCAACTCGATGCACAAAACTCTTGTTTCCCTGTCGATCTGGATGACGATTAAATGAGCCTATTATGCTCCAGCCCAGCTCAGTTCGTTGTGCAAAGGGTTCGTTTTTGCTGCCTGTGACGACTTCAAGTGGAGCTAGTGCTGATGGACAGTTACAGCCGATTAACAGTCCCACCTCACAGTCTTGGAGTGCAGGTAACTTGTCTGCTAGGTGTTTGAGGTGAGGCCACAGTAGTGCTGTTTTCCAGGTTGGGATGAAAGACTTGTCCACTGGGATGAAGCTACGAGTGTAGGCTTCTGGTACACTGACGTTGTCTCCAGAATGGAGTGCTCGAACTTGTAGACCGCTGACACTCTTACTTGTTATGACTGTGTCCACAGCTGTCATTGTACTGAGACTCAGCTTCGTTGGTTGACTTTCCACATTCAGCTTGTCTAGCAGATCTTCTAGGATGAACGTAGAATCGCTCTGTGTGTCGAGCAGTGCATATGTGAGAACTTCTTTCTGTGGCTCTTGTTCTGAGGACACAAAGACTGGGACAATGTTCGAGGTGGCAGAGGCATATCTTGTCGTTGTATGCGACACGACCTTGTGGACTTCTTCACTTTGGTCGTTCGCTGTAGCTGAGTCATTCCTTGTTGCTTCTACCTGCCTTTGTGTTCTCTCTTCGTGAAGACATGTTGGATGACGACGGCTGCAGGTATTACAGGTGTGTCTCCCTTTACAATCTTTACTGTTGTGTCCCTTCCTTAAGCATCCAAAGCAGTGACGGTTTTGATGGATCAATGCCTTTTTATCTGCAATGTTTTTTGATGCAAAGGTGGGGCACCCAGCAATGCCATGTGTTTCTTCTTTACAGACAGTGCATGGTGGTTTCACGTTTACCTTACTTGTTGAGTCTTCTGTCTCTGCAGTGTCATCCTCCTCTTCTGTGTTCGTGTTGTAGGCTCTGGCTCTCTTGGGAAACTTCTCTTCTGTGGGTTTGAAGTTAAACAGTAAGGGGGAGGCAATGGGGTTACAGGCTATCCGGGCCTCTTTGTTCAGGAACGCTGTGAAGGTTGCTAGACTTGGATAACTTCCGGTCAAGTCCAGTGCATTTACTACGATTCTGCTCCACTTTCTTACAATCCACTCAGGGAGTTTATTGAGCAGTTTGTGATTTTCTTCACAGTCGTTTAGAATAGCCAGTCCTCTGACGTGGGGAATTGCCTCTGTGCATCCTTGTAAGAAGTCAACGAACTCTCTAAGTGCCAGGGGATCGTTCGCATTTATCTTAGGCCATCTCATGAGCTTATCTCTATAGACTTTCTGTATGATGAAAGGGTTCCCATACCTCTCTTGCAGCACTGTCCATGCCCCTCTGTATGCTTCCTCTGAGTCTCTGTAGAAGAATCCGTCCACAGCCTTGCGTGCTTCTCCACTTAGGTACATTTTCAGATAGAACATTTTCTCACTTGGTGGGAGGGGCTTCCGATCAATAAGGGCCATGAATGTCAACTTCCAGTCAACAAACTTCATAGGGTCTCCACTGAATGTTGTCGGTTCTGGTGTAGGCAGGCGGTTCATGCTTAATGAGCTTGCGATGGCTTGAGCTAGACTGACAGCCTCTTGATTGGCTGACAGCTCAGGATATGCTTGAGGTTGGAACGATGTAGCATTGGGATTCAACGTAATATCAGGTTCAGTCTTTTGGTGAGCAGTGTTTGGTTCTGGGTTATTCTCTTCTTCGTAATCGCTACCAGAACTGTCGTAGGCCCTCACACGGGCTGCTGCTACCTTGACTCCTGTTTCTGCCCTTAACTGCTTTAGCTTTGTCCTCTCCTTCTCAAGCATAATTCGAAACTCTGCCTCCTTCTGTTTCCTTGCTGCCAACATTCTTGCCTCTTCACTCTCTAGTGCGTGGAGATGTTCTTCTTGAGCCTGGATATCTTTCATGCCTTTTGCCTCTTCCACTTTAGCTGCAAGTTCTGCTTCTGCATCTTCTCTTTTGTTCAGGTCCTTTGAGTTATTTGATATTTCTGAAATCGTTTCAGTATTTGTTTGACCAAACACAGACCCGTACTCATCCTTATTTAGTCTAATTCTCACTCTGTCCTTTTCAAGTCTGTCGTTGAATTCTTCCTTAATGGTCTCTTTTCGTTCACACACAAGATCGTTTATCTCATTTGTCAGAGTGACACATGCTTCCATCCTCTTGAGAATCTCTGCCGTTGGGGTCTGATTGCGTATGATTGGCTGATACTCAAGGACGACTAGATCACGACTTGTTTGAATGTCTTGGTTTACTTTAACAAGGTCTTCTTCAGTGCAGTAGGCTTTTAATTTAATTCTATTTTCCCTTGCAATCTTCTTCCATGTGTCATAAGCCTTGTTAAACGCTTTCTCTCTTTTCCTGGCATCCTTCTCATGCATCTCTCTTCCTTTCTCTGTGTGTGTTCTTTGTCTACAGCTTGTCCTCCTGTCCTCTTCCTGTATCTCTACTGCGTTGCTCGCTCCTTCTCCATTGAAAGACATTTTGTTTACTCACAGGTGCTCCGATGAGGACTCACAGGAAGGGAAGAAAGCACATAATGGATGTCTCTGTTGTATCGATGATATCTCTCTGGTCTCATATCAAGCATTCATCCGGCGCTGAGTACTCTCCCATCCAGCGTTGAGTTTTACTGTAACAGCCCCCCGGATTGGTATGGACGATATTGATGAGACAGTTGAGTTCCAAACAGATGCTGCTTTATTTTTGGTGAAGCACCATTGCACCGTTGTTAGCACCATAAAACTCATTCCGCCTTCCAAGGGGTGTTAAACATGAACTTATTTATAGTTTATCTGTGACAAAAGTTCGTTTGGGACTGGCTTCAGCCATCTTGCTTTTTAGAAAATCTCCCAGAATTCCCCTCAAGGTGACTCATGAACTGACTGAGAGCAACAGGTGTATAATGGGGAACTCCGCCACTCAGTGGACGTTTTTATAAACAACACCCAGAAAACATTCTCAAATGTAGCAAAAGAAAGGATAGATAAAGACCAATCGATCAATAAAGAAGAACAACTATAACCATAATTGAATATTAATAAACTTGTTTGGCGGGCATTTACAACCATTACTTAGAGCGCTTTGTGCTAAATATGTTTATAGTTTGTGCTAAATACATAAAATAGTAGAGCTTCACGTCACAACAATGTATAGTAGTCAAATCCAGGCAAACCAATAAATGTAGGATTCAAGCAGTATTTTCTAATCAGCTTTAGCATTACACAGCTCAAACTCACAGCAAGTTTATGTTTTGTTCTGTTAAAAGTGGTGATACTTTTGGTCACAGCAAGTTTATGTTTTGTTCTGTTAAAAGTGGTGATACTTTTGGTCTGTCACTTTCTCTCTCTTTTTAACATACAATATATTTGCTGATTTTCACAGTTTCACATTTTAATAATAAACCAATATTCTTGTTTTTGTTTTTCAAAATAAATAATAAATACTCTTTCTCTGGTCTTATAAAAATCCTTCTTATTTGTTGGAGAGGCAGATGGGAACATATGGCTCATAATATGGGAACACATGATCATGAAATGGACCACATCAGTAATTTCATGGAGGTTTAGAAGGCTGTAGCTGCTGTGACCCCTCAGTTTAGCCCTATGCCCTTCAAGAAATTGAATGCCCTCAGGCCACAGTGTCTTACCGTGATTTAGGCCATGGCTATACGGAGCTGGATTTTTCATATATCCTGGCTTTTCAGATATCCTCATAGAAAAATATCTAGGTCCACACGAGAAAGATATCTAGGTCTAAAATAATCGGAGTCCCCAGACCTCCACTGGGGGACAAGCACACACGGTAGAGTCTTAAGAGATATCCGGCTACCGTGTCTACACGGATCCAGTGAATCGGATATTTTTCAATGTCTTCACTTTATTTATCCAGTTTAAGAAATATCCAGCTTCGCGCCGAAATATCCAGCTTCATTTGGCTGCAAGCCCCAAAAGCACAAAAAAATGTCTAGCTTCAGAAATATCCAGCTCCGTGTAGCCATGGCCTTAACCATTTTCTCCTCTGCTTCTTTCCTGTCAATATACTTTTTAGACGCCATTTAGGTATTTTTTGAACTCGCAAATAATTGCTATTTTGCTATTATGAGTGCAGTATTTTGCGCACAATGGGAAGGCGATGTGCGCTAAAGGCCCTGAATTAGTCATGGGCGTGTTTTGGTGTTAATTTAAGCAAACCAATCAATGTGGCGGCTGTCATTCCCTTTAAGAGGCTTAAGAACAGCGCTAAAGGACAAATGACAATAGCAGGGCTATGTTACAAGGTGGTGGGTGTACGCACTTATGGCTGTGTCGTGTAATGTCCCAACATTACACGGGTCCGTTTGGTTTCATTTTACGTTCAGGAGTTAAAGATCTACAGTAACAGGGTCCATTTGGTTACCAACTCTCTGTCATTTAGCTGGACCACCTGGAACCCCCTCCAGGATCCCTGGAAGTCCGCGGACCACTGGCGAATGGATTGAAATTGGAGAGGGGGGCTTTCATGCATGCATGGTCATCACCTGCCATGGCTGCCAATGTTTCGTTTTCGCTTACTATCTTTTGTACACACTACAGTCACGGCTGGAAAGTAGGTTTCCTAAATAATATGGGGATTTTTTTTTAAAGAATTGAGCAAGATATGGGTCATGATGCCAAGAGTGGTCAGGTGGTCAAAATGGATTCGTTGAGCGCACAGCTAGGACGCACAGATCTATTTGAAGCCACATCTCTGTAAATTCTATACTGCTTTGGATGCCTACTTTCCTTTCCGGTACCAGCCGTGGCTGTATTGTGTACAAAAGATAGCAAGCGAAAACGACCAGCCACAGCTGGTACAGAACAAGAATTTACACTTCCCAAGTAATATGTGGAAATTTAAAAGTAAAAAATCGGATCAGAATTGACTGAGATGTGACCGAGTCAATCTGCTGTGTCCTTATATAACCAAATGGACCCGCACTGGAAAGCCTTACTGAGGACTGTGAGGATTCTGTCTTGTGGCCATATAAACAATTCTGTTTGCGCTTAAAAGCTGGTCTGACCACCTCTAAACGGTAAGCCTACGTTTCATAATAGCATATCACCTCACCACGTTGCGCCCCTTAATTAACATATAAACACTCCCCCATGCGTTAAATATACTGGCAACTCTTAAACCATAAGTGTTTGCGTTCAGTGCCACTTGTATATAAGATGGTACCGTTATTTACTTTATTAAGGAATATGAGCTCGTTCAAAATAGGGCCATCTGGACAGTGATGTATATCGATGACATCAGGGATCTTCATACATGGGCATAAAAGGGATTCTGGGGAATACACAGACTTTTACATAGGTGATGTCACTTGTGATGTCCTGTGATGTCACAGTGATGTGTCAGGGGAACCACAGTGTCAGGCGTGACCTTCAGACAGACAGATATATGCAGACAAGATGTGCCGGTTTTCATAGTAAACTCCAACAAACTGGTGGGTTTGATTTTGAGACTAGTGTGAACTTCTGGAAAACCAGGCTATTTATGACATTAGTATGACAGAAATCTTGTACCTGCCAACCAGGAGACGTCATGCTGATGTGCTGTGAACCTGTGACTGAGTTCAGTTGTCCACCACTGAAGACCGCAGAAATCACAGGGTTCTGGGTTGTGCTCCTGCAGAATCAAAGTCAAGAAGCAGAGTCAAAAAGAGTATCAAACGTTCATCCTATGGTCCAAGGACCCCCAAAACAAACTGAATCCTCCTGACTCTGTATGCCCATCTTCAAGTCCAGTGACTCTGATTAGTCAAGGGCTGAGCATGGATTAACAGGAGTTTGTCCAGGTATTGGCAATTTTCACATACCAATATCATTTTATTTTGTGAAAGGCTCCTAATGATTTATATAGAGTATTTAAAGGAGCTATAGTCAACTTTTTCTTGAAAAACGGATGCTAAAATAAAAATAATGTTTCGAAAATATTTTATAAAAAAAATAAGCTTCATATATGTGTTTCAATTAAAAAATGACCACAAAAAGCGGAAAAATAATGATAAAATAATCATTTTGGCCCTTTGTTTACATTTACGGGCCCTGTAAATGTAAACAAAGGACCAAAATGATTATTTTATCATTATTTTTCCGCTTTTTGTGGTCATTTTTTAATTGAAACACATATATGAAGCTTATTTTTTTATAAAATATTTTCGAAACATTATTTTTATTTTAGCTTCCGTTTTTCAAGAAAAAGTTGACTATAGCTCCTTTAAATATAGTCAGTGGTGTAAAGTACATTTACTGTAAAATACATTTACTTAAATGTAGGCTACTTGCAATTTGAGGTAGCCTACTTGTACTTTACTTGAGTAGTTCCAATTGATTGATTGATTTAAGAATTTATTAGAAGTTTGCAATAGAAAAAGGTACAGTTTCATGACAGCACAAATCACCAAGTAAAAGTAATCTTATCAAGTAAAATGCACTTCTCGGATCCAAATATTGTACTTTTACTACATTACTATGACAACTTTAGTGACTTTACTTTATAGATTTTGATTATTACAAAACGTACATAACCACTTCAACCCATTGGCCTACATTTTGGCCATTTGATAATAGCTAATCTACAAGCTCAAGCGACACATTGTTGACACGTGGTACAAAAAGTACATTTTGGTGCCAATACTTTTGTATTTTTACTCAAGTAGCCTAGGCCTACATTTTAAATCCCGGACTTTTACTTGTAAGGCTGCACCCTCACCAAAGTACCTATGAGAGAGTGGATTCCCCATTCCGCCAATGTAATGAGAATGGAGCGTTTTTTGCAGACATCCTCTACTGGCTTGAAACCGCTCCTTTCCCATTCAAATGCTTTGGAACGGGGAATCCACCCTCATAGGTAGCCTACTTTGGTGTGGGTGCAGCCTAACAGAGAATATCTAGATTGCAGTATTGATACTTTTACTTAAGTAAAACATTTGAGTACTTTTTCTCATGTAAATTTTATTTTCCAGGAAATACAAAAATAATAGCATGTTTCTCCTTCGAGCCGGATTCGAACCAGCGACCTAAGGATTTCAGTATAACTGCTACAGTCCTCCGCTCTACCAACTGAGCTATCGAAGGGAGATAAGAACATATAGAGGGAAATACTTTATAAAAATTATAGCTAAGTGTTCTAAAACATATCGTCGTTTCCAGTTTTATTTCGGCGTTTTCGTGGGTAATAAAGTGTTTCCGTTCATCCTCCATGGAGTAGGCGGGGTCTATGATCTACTCTAGAGGCAGGCTTGCTTCATGTTTCAGTTTCGTTTACAGTTCCAACTTTCCACCGAAAATATTAAAAACGTTCTCTTTAGACCAGGGCCAGGCACATAAACCTCGAGTCCAAGAAGGAAGGAATGGACGAACGAACGAACGAACGAACGCAGCGTTCGTATTCCGCTGTTGATACATGTATGTATGCAACTATGCATGTATGTACTATGTAGCCTAATTGTAGAGAGAGTAGATGGAAAAGCCTCTGTGTCCAGCTCTGGGGTGCACTGCGGTCACATGCAGACGGGGCTGGCGATGGCTGACCAAAGTAACGACACTCGAAACGACACTCTTGAGTTACGAACGCGGGTTTTACAACATGGCTCTGGCCTGGGCTTTTATGCATGTCAATGAAGAGAGACAACTCACAATTAACCAATAGCTGAAATAAAACAACACTTATTAAGATGAACGCTAAACTATATGAAGGCTTTCCAAGTGAGAATGTGTATTACGGGGAATTAGCTCAAATGGTAGAGCGCTCGCTTAGCATGCGAGAGGTAGCGGGATCGATGCCCGCATTCTCCAGATATTATTTTAAATATATATTTTCTAATTGTTGTACCAATATAGCCAATTGTTCAGGATAGGCAAATTCAACCACTCAGAACACTGTCCATCTCCATATCGAACCAATGAAATCCACGGTCCACTACCACGTCCATTTCATGCCAATCGAGCTCCTTCTCGTTAAGTTATGACTAATCACCCGGCCAGCTGCGTTACCAATAAATGGTAGATAAGTCTCCAATAAATAAACTCGTCAATATTAGCCTGCCTTTCTCATTTAACCCCTGAATCTGATTGTTCACCAATAATAACTCACTGGCAAGATAATAATAAGCTACTGTGCCTACCTACGCAGTACACCTGACCTAACCGAGTTAGGTTAAATCAATTTATTTAAAAGAAGCTTAATTAATTCCATGCGCCATAATTAATACTGTCATACCATCGTTTGAGACAGAAGAACAGAATACAACCTTTAGAAACATAGCCAGTCACTTCTATCACAACCGCAGAAGCTATTGTTTACAAACTAGAGAAGAACTTTCAAAATTCCGTAACCTTTATAATTGATGGTAGGCATATGCCTTCTTCGGAAAATTGGAGACTCCGGAGCTCGTCTGAGGACGACCGAGAGAGATCTTGAAAGTTGAAACCTACCATGCAAAGATTATTATTATTATTCTTTTTTTTAAGCCAAGCACATCCGAGTCAAAGACATCTTCATGAATTGAGTATAGGCCCCTGCCTGATGGCCCTGTGGCATCACTTTGTTTGCATGTCATTCTGTTTAATGAGGGGTGTGGTGAATGGTGATGTAAGTGAACATGCATTCAAGAGGATATGTTAGGCTACTGTGTGTTTAAAATGGTGAGATCTGAGATGGCATCATCCCTAAATTGCAAAACAGACCTGATTTCACCTCTGAATTTGTAATAAGGAATAGGCCAATTATTAGTCAGCGTGTTTGAGATGAGACCCAGGCACAGACTATAGGCATTGGCAGCAGCTGTTTCTGCTCTGCCCTGCCAGACCGCCCATAGTATCACTTTCAAATATGGACAAGTAAATATGGCAACCAACCTTTGACGTGACAGCTAGAGTCTAAAAAAAGAACTGACACACCAGCGCCTGCTAGATTAGGAGGACCATCACCATACCCACTGGAAAGAGAGCAACAGGCCTATTCTTTAGCTTAGCCCAGTGTCTTATTTTACATTCCTTTTAGAAAGTAATGCTTATGTACAGTATTATTATAGTAGCTTAGGCTAAGAAGTTATTCGTTTGTTCGTGTTTTATGTCTTATACATTACCTTTGTCTCAATATGAATGCCATGCAGGACTTGGAGAAACAGCTCATTTGCCCCATTTGCTTGGAAATGTTTACAAAGCCTGTGGTTATCCTTCCTTGCCAGCACAATCTCTGCAGAAAGTGTGCCAATGACGTTTTCCAGGTAAGACTTTTTATGTTCTTTGATTTGATTTGATTAACAACAGCAAAGCCAAGAGCCACCATAACATTAACAGGACTTGCTTTGTATTAAAACTGCAAGAGCTATTTTTGTTAAAATAATTGTTAAATAGCCTAGTTAGGCTTTCTAGGATATATAGTACATAGGAGTCCTCAGCTCTTTAGTAAACAGAACATGCATGTTCAGGTCAGGATACTGATCTAGAGAGAGAAGAACGTATGCAGGATACAGGATAAATAAGAGAAATTGGTATTGATGACAGTACTCAAAGAAATAAGCAGACAAAATTGGAACTGGAACACTACAGTATATAACTGAAGCTGATAAATGGGTAGGCTACTCTGTCCTGATTGATTAAACTGGCAAACCACCTGAACATCTATTTTCATTTTATTAAAGAGCTGGAGAGAGATACCCCTGTTGTTCAACAAACACTCTATAGGTAAAAAGGTCTATATTGAGATAACAATGAATGCTGTTAGACCAGTGGTTTTCAACCAGTGGTCCTTGAGGGGGTTCCAGGTGGTCCCCAGCTAAATGATGTGGAGTTGGTAACCAAATAGACCCTTATAGATCTTTAACTCTTGAGAGTGTAAAACGAACATACTGCTAACAACTTATTGTTAAACGTCTGAATTACATAATTTACAAGAAGTCTACACAATTAGAGAATGTAGAAGAATTATTAGCAACGTTTATCTTATGGCACCGCATCAATACAGCATGGAATTATGGACAAAGTCTTATCCAACAATAACAAAAAGTTTTGGGTCTTAGTCAGGCAAAATCCCATTAAAATGGTGGTCTGTGGCTCAAATGCAAAATAAATAATGGACCTTGATATGAAAAGGGTTGAAAACCACTGCTATAGACTATACTATAGTCTATACTCTATTGCAGGGGTCTTCAACGTTTTCAGGCCAAGGACCCCTTAGTTGAGAGAGAGATTAAGCAGGGACCCCCACAATCTGTACTTAAGTTTGCTCTTTTCCCTCTCCAAAGCTCTTTGCCGAAAATAGCCGATCTACAAGCTCACAACGCCTCTCAGCGCGAGGCGTTGTGAGCTTGTAGATCGGCTATTTTTGGCTAAAGTTCTCAGAATATGGACGCTAGAGTTCAAGTGGTTAATATAAGAAAGGGGGAAAAAACAAGGGCCAAGGAGGACCCCCTGTAGTAACTATGAGGACCCCCTAGGGGTCCCGGACCCCCTGTAGAAGACCCCTGCTCTATTGTATTGATTGCTATCTGAATATAGTCACTATAGGAATGATTGTTATCTAAATATAGACGTTCAACTTTTACACAAAAATATAAATATATTTAATTTTAACCATAAAATATCACTTAGACTTTAATGTAAGTATATCTTACTAGTGCCCAATAATGTACCTCTATTGTTTTCATGCCCTATAATGTTATTACATTCATAACAAATGTGTCATAAACTCTTTGTTGATTGTTGATAATGCTCATGGAGTACATTTCTGCTACTGCCTCTTAAACCAACTCAAATAAAATAATAACATCTTGGCAAAATTAGATGAGCCTATTCATTACGGCCCCATTCCATGAGCACTAATTTGAGATTTTGATTTGTGACTTTGTCTGTGTCCGTTTACAGGCCTCAAACCCATACCTTCCTACAAGGGGGGGTTCAGCGACATCCGGCGGCCGCTTCAGATGCCCGTCCTGCAGGCACGAGGTGGTGCTGGACAGGCATGGAGTCTATGGGCTGCAGAGGAACCTTCTGGTGGAGAACATTATCGACATGTTCAAACAGGAGTCCAGCAGGTGAGACAGATAGGAAACTAATCTGCATAACGGCCGTCCCCTTCTTTCTCCATATGGGCAAAATCAAAGTGAAGAATGCAATCATATTTCCTAAAATATTTTCATACAGTACTTCTTATAAGATAATAGGCCATGGTATGGCTGGGGTAGTGAACTATGTCTTCTCCCATTATAACATGGAATTTGACTTATTGAATTGCAAATCAAAAAAAATGTTAACTCTATAGTAATATACTGTACACATCTCTTGTAAGTTTCAAGATTCAACCTGCGAACAAATTGAAATTGCTGCATCCTCTATGATGCAGAATGGCTGTCCCACTTGCCTCTTGTCCTATATAATTATAATGTGCAAAGCTATGTCTATTTTGTATTAATTTCTGTCTCATTGATGTATCATTGGTGGTGAACTACATTCCCCCCAAATTAACCAACTAGAGGTCTTTATACTCCCTGTGTTATTATTCTTGTATAATTTTTTTTTCAAGAGCCAGATTATTAGGTACAGTCAACAGGCTTGTATGTCATCAGATCTACTGCGTTTCAGCTCAAATAATCAAGGTCTGTTAGTTTGACTATAGAGCTGAGCTGACTCTGTGACACACAATAAAGCAAACTTTTCAGGAAGGTACTGTAACACTGTTTTCTTTATTCCTGCTTTTTTGTTAGCAGCAGCAAGCCAGTGCCAGAGAAAAAGGAGGAGACACCCATGTGTGAGGTTCATGCGGAAGAAAAGATCAACATCTATTGCGTGACCCACAGTATTCCAACATGTTCCATGTGCAAGGTATTTGGAGATCACAAAGACTGCGAGGTGGCACCTCTCACGAGCATCTACCAGACGCAAAAGGTGAGAACCAAGACTCTGATCTGATGGAGGGAACTGCTATTACCAAACATGTGACCTTTACCTTTTATTCTGGCTGTATGATTGACAACAAACTGATAGGTGACAAATTGCATCAAAAGTGATCAAGACAAGAAAGTCAATCAAAGAACAAGATTTTTGGGCAATATGTCCTCTTTTAAACTAAGCTTCAGACGTCCCAAAACAAACTGATTCTCTGCCTTAAGCCCATGACCCACCTGATTCCAACACACTTTGCTAGTTTAGGATGGCTCTAGGGTAGAAGACAGGGTTAAGCAAATATCAATGGGAAGATACTCAAAGGGACAGTGCCCTCAACACCCTCACACCTGGCTACTATCTCCAATGTGAGTGACACCCACAGCCACAACACTAGAGGGAGTCGACCATGATCTGGTACCACCCAAATTTAGAACAAACATAGGGGGGAAAAAACATCTATCAGGAGACCACAAAGGAGGTGTCATTCACGGCTGTTATTTTTCCTTTTTCTCCTTTGTACATGGTGTTTGTATTTGTTGATGCCATGTATTATTGTGTTATGTCTTTTAAATATCAGTTGCTCATGTTAGCATTCTATGAGTATAAAAAATATGCACTTGAAAATGATGACAATAGAGAATGTCTGCACTGACTCACCCACAATAAGCTTTATTGCGTCAATGTCAACGTTTCAATGAAGAGATCTTCATCTGGAATTATTATTAATCAGTAAACACATATTTTCTTATTATTATTTTTTAAATTCTTTTTAGAGTAACCTGTCCCTGCTGACAGCTCGTGGAAATACATACTGTGACAAATATCCTCTCCACCCATGCAGCTTCCCTCCCCTGAACAAGGGCCAGTTGTGTTCGCACTTTGCAGTGCGAATATATCCGGCTTTTTAGGGCATGCGAACTTCGCAAAAAGCTGGATATACCCCAGTGGATTCGAACCCACAACCTCCATGCTGGTGGGCAAGGACACTTAAACTGCACCACACGAGCACCTGAGTGCCAATGAAACTAAATTCTTGATCAAAATCTCTTAAACGTAAAACAGCTGAGCTTATTTCATCAGTGTGTAGACTTTATATTCTTCTATGTGAACTGTTTCTTGTCCTGCACCTTCAAGCATCTTAGCTCTTCCTCAACACAAAGGAAACCTCAACAGAGACACACCTTCAAATACCCACTGGATCAAGTCACCAGATACAGGCATACAGTGAAATGATGATGAATCAATCAGACAAACAGACAGACAGACAGATACGGTAGATAATTTGATCACAAACAGTAAAATGAAATGCACAGCACAAAGTATAAGTAACCTTTTGACAGTGTGTTACAACGCACCAATAACCCAAGACAATACGCCTTACACACACACACACACACGCACGCGCGCACGCACGCACAGATATCAGCGAGCATGTGTGGAT
The DNA here is from genome assembly GCF_963921795.1 of Nannobrachium achirus. Taxonomy (NCBI): domain Eukaryota; kingdom Metazoa; phylum Chordata; class Actinopteri; order Myctophiformes; family Myctophidae; genus Nannobrachium; species Nannobrachium achirus. The sequence continues at coordinate 34,487,582 of NC_137828.1, read as the reverse complement.
GAATGCTCAGGTTTTTACTTCCCTGTGTCCTTGTCCTCCCAGACGGAACTGAGTGACGGCATAGCCATGATGGTGGGGAGCAATGATAGGATCCAGGGGATCATTAGTCAACTGGAGGAGGCCTGTCGGGCCATAGAGGTCAGTGTCCCACTACAAACTGCGCCTGGCTGTTCACTCACACAGCAAGACAGCCCCTATAACTGCACCCAAATGCCCTCACCCAACCAAGCTAAAGTGTTTCACTTTTGTAAGTGCATGTCTGTTTATGCGAGACGTGCAAGAGAGAGAGACGTTGGACAGTAAAGACACACTTCAATGTCTCTGTCCATCTCCCCTGCAGTCACAGCGTGTATGCTGCTACTGTGAATAGAGCCCTGCCAGTGTCCCTTACCACAGACTTTACAAGAAATGTATAATTGGTGCTACAAGAACAGCACTTGGCTTATGTCCTCCTACGGGACACACTTGAGGTTAGGATAGACTAGCAGGACAGGCCCTACTGTCCTCCCTGCACATACTGTATGCAGTGTATGGCATCATCAGATGAACATAACAAGTCTAATCCATGTTTGTAGTAAAAGGACTTATATTACATCATCAACTACATTGACTCTTTCACCTGCATTGTGGTGATGAATGATTAAAGAGGATGGACCTTCAGAATGTATGACTATTGTGGAAGTGAGTGGGCTTTTGCAACGCCTGTCGCCCTAAACCTTTCTGCCGCCTGTGTTCATGCTTGTGCAGGAGAATGGTAGGAGGCAAAAGTCCCTGGTGTGTGAGAAGTTTGATCACTTGTATGCCATCCTGGAGGAAAAGAAGAGGGTGATGAGCCAGCGGGTGACACTTGAACAGGAAGAGAAGCTCAATTACATCCGAGGCCTAAACAGGAAGTACGGAGACCATTTGGAGGAGAGTTGTAAGACAGTGGAGACAGGAATTCAGACCATGGAGGAGCCAGAGATGGCCGTCTTCCTGCAGGTGAGAATCGGTATCATTCAATACTTAAAACTATGTCAATTTGTAATAACTATAAAATTATAAAGTTCAATTTGTAATAACAATGGAGTCCCTGCTAGGGGCTTGACTGTATTAGCCTACTAGTACAGTATATAGGGCGTATCAGACCTTCTATACCTGTAGAAACATGAGCCACATGTGTAAAACTCATGAACATGCACTGTGCACAGTGTGCAGTGGCGCACGAGCAGACTCCTGCAAAGCCACACCCATTCAGAAAAAAGACTCAAACATAGATTCTCATGTCACTATAGCGCGGCTGAGCCGAGACGCAGAGAATCTTGGGTAATGTTGATACACAACATTATATAGTGCCTGTATAAGCCTGATTCACGTTTCTCAGTGAAAAAAATAAATGTTGGTAGAGCGACACATCACACCAGACTTTGTCACCGAAGCATAAATTAGATTTTAGAAGTCAATTGCAATTTGTGTGTGTGTACTGTGTTCACAGGAGTTAACCACTATCTACTTTGTCGTTTGTCATAAGACAGATGGCTAAAATAGCAGATCTATAGATTTGCTACTTTCACTTTTTTGAAATGTGAAAAAAGGAAGACTTTTTTCGTGGGAAAATGTTGATTTATTTTTTTTAATATTTTACATTTATGAAAATGTGCCCAAGATAGGTAATCCATAGTTAATGTGGTTAAACAACTTGATGTGATGTTTTTCTCTTTCCTGGTTTGTCTCCTTTGCTTCACCTTTCGGACAGGCGTCAAAGCCTCTCCTCAAAAAGTGAGTATGTGTGTTTATAAAGGGGCAATTGTGTGTCACCAAATAAATGACTATCTAAAAGGCTGCATGGCATTTCTCTTAAACGAACAAACTGTTGTCAGGATTATGGAAGCGTCGAGTACGGCCCACCTGGACAAGGTTGAGCGCGGCTACGAGAACATGGATCACTACACTGTCAACTTCGCAAAGGAAAGAAGGGCCCTGCGCACCATCGACTTCATCCAAGGTAAATGGCACAGAGATTCCATCGTATGAATGTCATAGTGCATGGCTGTGTGTAGACTCTATAGCAGGGGTCAACAACCTTTTTGAAATGAAGTGCCATGTTTTTATTTTCTAGAGTGCCATGTCAACATACATTTTAATGACAAATATTTTGACATATTTTGATTGGCAGGACATTGTTATAACGATCATTAGACCCAGAGCAATAATCCACATACCTCCCCAACTCCCTCCCCAGTCAGAGTTCAGAGTTTTTATGAATGTTGAATTTTGTGCAAGATGTAATTTGCTATAAATAATCTAACTTCATTTAATTGGCCACGTAAAATAATAAAAAAAGACAAATATTTTCACAGTTTTTGATTGGCAGGACATTGTTATAATGATCATTATACCCAGAGCAATAACCCATCTATCTCCCTGACGCCCTCCCCAGTCAGACTCAGAGTTCAGAGTTTTAATGAATGTAGAATTTTGTGCAAGATGTAATTTACTATAAATGAGCTAACTTCATTTAATTGACCACGTTTAAACATTCTTTTTTTTTTTTTTTTATAAAAGTCCTCTCACACTTCTGCCAGTGTGCCGGTGATCACCCTCCCCTGTGCCAATGTTTGCACCTGTTCCTAAGGTTGCCTAGCCCTGCTCTTTAGTGTGCATCTGACATATTTGCTGTTCAAAGACACATCTGATGGACAATTTTTTTATTATCCCATGTAAATAAGACAAGAATAAATCCAGTTTCCCTACAAATGATTAAAGATAATACTCCCACACAGGAAAGAAGTCATTTTCTTTTTCGTTGTATTAAAATAAAAGTCAGCATACAAAATAATCACTGTAGGTACAATAAACAGGTTTCTCTTTTTCTTTCTGAATCTGAATCTGCACACAATGTATATTCAAATCATAAATATAGTACAGTAGGTACAGGGAAATAGATTAGTCGAACATTCATTGGACCGTGAACCATAACAATGGATCATGAGATGGTGTCGTGACTGAGTCTCGTGGACTCAGAAGCAAAGGATGTAGAATGTTTTGGCTTTATCCAGTGTCCTGGACAGTATGACATTATTTGACATTTCATTTCTCAGTGGCCATCACTTGTTCTTCCTGCAGAGGAGACAATCTCATCACATGCCTAAGTTAGATGTTCCAAAACAGAATAACCTTAACACTTGTAACACTGAAGGTGGTGTTTTAAATCTGACTTATATTAAAATGTAATTTAACCCATCAACATCCTCCATTCTTAGTGCTAAGCCTAACTGCAAAAGCAACTAACCCATGAAGCAAAACAAAGGGCTTGCAACTCACTTTAGATGCTCTAACTTTATTAGCAAAACAGCAGAAAAGTTTTGACCTTGCGGTCTTCTTCAAGTTAGGTCGAGAACAGGAAATTACATATTTCTCAAAGATGTGAAGGTGTTGGGAATGGTACCTGAGGGAATAGAGGGTAGAGCCAAAAAATATTTACTCCATATACTACTCACAGCGGCCATAAAATGTATTACAATCAAGTGGCTGAAACCGGACCCAACAACATACGTATGTGGGTGGTTAAAGTATGGGAAATGTATCAAGTGGAACAAATTACTCACGCCCTAAGACTTCAATCGCATTTGTTCATTAAAAGATTGAATCCGGCTGTACCAATTCTGATGCATTAAACCACTCTTGTTCCCCCACATCTACATAACAGACATACAGTATATTTACATTTTTTATCCTGCCCTAGGCATTCCTTTACCTTCCCACATAGGCTCTCATTCCCCTGTCATATTTACAATATTATGTAAGGTGATGTGTGTTTCTCGACCTGTGCTTTTTGTTTGTTTGTTTGCTTTTTCTGCCTTTGTCCAAATATCCTTTATTTATGAAGGTGTGTGGACAAATTTGGTTACTGGCCCCACCTGCTGACCAGGGACGGTACCAAGACAGATTTAAATATTGAAAACAGCTGAAATATCTGCTGCCCACATGTCCTTCCGCCTACAGACGATGAAGACGATGAAGAAGATGAGGACGGAGAGGAAGGCGCTGAGGAAGGAGATGGAATTCCGTCTTCTTCGGGTGGGGGCAATGCAACCTCAGTCCAACCCAGTGTCCCCCCTCTGATGAACCCCACAGCCACACCCACTGCGGACATGAGTGCTGCCTCAACTTAGCTGTCGGCCGTTGGCCCAGACAATTTATACACTGGAAGCAGGATAAATGGTGTGTTGCTCTAAGATCTTTCAATTATGTTCACTGAAATCTTTTTGCTGTAGGGCAGAAACCTTGACCAAAACCGTTACTTTTCAGGAAATGGAAAACATGGTAAAGCTTACTCACAAGCTCTCGTTAATACCTTTCCTTGGTTCAATAACCATACAGAAAGACTTAACCACTTTTACTTTCATTTTCATAATGTTTCTAAAAGAGAAAATAGCAGATCTATAAGCTTGTTAACTATTTTTGTTACTTTTACTTACAAAAAATAATATTTTGGTACAAGGTTTCTGCCTGACAGCAACGATAATTGGATGGAAATGGACCCTTATGGGTCAGAGTTAAGGTGACACTGCTGATTTGCCTGTGAGTGGTACTTGAAGGAACTAGAGTCCAGGGAAGAGTGAATATGAAGTCTGAAGTTCTCACCCTCGTTCTCACCTTGATGGCTGGGATGAAATGATGTGAGGCATGGAGGTGGAACTAAGGCGGTGGGATCTTTTTCCAGGGTTGCTGATAAGTTGAATGTTATCATGATCATGTTAATGATGGAGGAATTTATGACTTGGTAACGTACGTGTTCTTCAGTTGATGGCATTAGAGAGATGGATAACAGGCTGGCTAGGAGTGTCTGTGGGATGACAAAAAGAATCCGGGGTTTTTATTTTTTCCTTTTTCTTTTGTCTTTTTTAAGCCATTAAGTGCTTTGAGTACTTTGTTAAATTTCAAACGAGAAGGCCTCCCTTTTCCCCTCTGTGTTGTCTTTTTATACACACTGATGTTATTTCATGAATAGGATGGCGCATCAACATTATACAGGGAGAAAATACATACACATGAAGCTGGTATTCTATATTTCAACAGCTCATTTGTGGCAGGCTGCTTTGAACAAGTTTATTACAGAATGTGAGTAGAGAAAATCTGTGTTGCCATATTCTCCTATTCTTCTTTGTGCCATTAAAAATGTAATTGCACAAGCACCTTTTTCAGTCATTGGCAATTGTTCACATGATGGAGAGACTGAACAATGAAAAAAATCTTGTATAATCAGACTATATGATTGCATTTGCACCCCAGCTCTGTGGGGGTTCGTGTGTGTGTGTGCGTACGTGCGTGCGTGCGTGCGTGCGTGCGTGCGTGCGTGCGTGCGTGCATGTGTGAGAGAGAGAGAGTGAGGCAGCGAGGAGCGGGCGAGTGAAAGGGAATAAAGTTTATTACCCTCTACACTCCCCTCTTTCTATGAAACCAATCTGTTGTCTTTTCCACACTGTAGATTGAAGCTTCCTTTCAAGTGTCTGAACTTTATGCAACTCCGGTCAATTCTAATTATTGTCCAACATCTCTCAGCCGCTTGGATCCTTTACAGATGGATTCAATGCAGTATTAAGCTCCCCAGTTTCTAAGTAGGGCAAACAGAATAGGATGACTCACACCCTTGATACTTGCTTAGTTGACACCAGGGGTCAAGGATCAGCATGCACATACACACACAAGTACAAATGCATATGTGCACACACACATGCGCGAACGTGCACACGCACGCACGCACACACACACACACACACACACACACACACACACACACACACACACAGAGAGAGAGACAAGCTTATTTTCACACTTAATAGTTGCCAGTTGTGTCTCTTCTAGCTGCCTCAGTGGTAGGCAGCCTTGCAGGTGTAATGTGATCAAGGGCTTCAGAAGAAAAATAATGCTTCCGAAAAAGCTCACCGCCTGCACGTACTTGTCACACTCAAAGGTACTTTCCTCACAGTTCTTTTTCTGTCTTTTGCAGATATGATTTGAGCCTTGTCAGTGGTGTAAAAAGGGCATACAATTTATTAAACGCTCTATAGTAAACTTGGACCGCTCTTTTCCCCCCTCTACACCAAATCTATTCGCAGGAAAACAACAATAAAAACTAGAACTGCACTCTGTCGAGGTGCCAAATATGGCCTACTTGTGCAGCAGCAGAGCGTGCCATGAGGTGCGCTCACCACTGGCATCACCACTGGCGATGCCAGTGACATCACCAATGACATCACCAGGAATGCTGGTCCCTCATTGGCTGTTAATGATGACGTTAATGACCAGAAATGCTTGTCCCTGATTGGGCTACGGGCTTAAACACGGGCAGACACAGACATACGCAGCTGAACGCAGTACTTGCGCGCTCTGCTGGCGCAAGTAATGATAGACCCATAACACCTTGTGTTGTGAGCTTGTAGATCTGCTATGTTTGGCAATTATGTTTAGGGACTTCAAGTTCAAAGGTTCTAGTGTTTTTAACAGATAACCTGGGAGTCCCAGGTTGGGATGATATTTGTTGTAATGTAGTATACATTATGTAATATAGTTTGTGCATTCAGAGACAGACCCTTTTACTGTAAATCAAGTAATGTTCATGTAAGCTGTGACATAATGGCCATTCATGTTTTCACTATTTCCACCAAACACTATACAGTATACAGTAGGTATCTTTAAGCCAAAACAAATCTTTAAATCAAGACGAATTCCTGTGCCAACATACTTTCTGAATGATTCTTTTTTTTAAAAAGAACCTCTGGGAACTCAGATTGCATAGATATAACCTGACATGAAATTTTTTTCATGTCAGGTTTTTTTGTTGTTGTTAATAATTTCCAATAATTCATTATTCACTTTAATGATATTCACAGAGAAATGTAAACAATATTTTTCATATTTTATTTAAAAATATAGATATACAGTAAAGACGTTCTCTTGAACAACGAAAATGTCTGGTTGCTCATAAGTTTATTAACAAACATAAATAGCCTATCATAAACACACTGAAACATAATGTGAAAAAATAATATATTATATATAAAAAAAAAACGACCACAATAAAAACGGATATTTCAGGCTTAACATACAATCGGATAATTACAAGTGATGCCTATATCTACACTCAGTTTTTTTTTAGCTTTAAAGCTATGGAATAAATAGTTATAAATAACGTATACGCCGGTAAAAATGAAAATTGTGATTATGATAAGGCCTAAAAAAAATACAAAAAGAAGAAAAGAAAAAAAGATCTTTGTTGGACGATATCTTCATTTCCCAAAGAGGTCCATCATCCGTCTGTTGCTCTGCGCTTGCTGGGCCAAATTCTCATTTCTGGACATCTCCATCATCTCTCGGAGCAGGTGGAACGTGAGATCCAACGATATCGGCGGCTCCTCGGACCTCCTTCCCCTCTCCTCCACAGAGTCGTTCAGGCGGTTTGATGCTGGCAAGCCGCCTACGAGCGCCTTGAGGCTCCCAGTTTTCCCTTGCAAAAGGCGCTGTGTCAGGTGGAGCTGTGAGGCTCTGTTGTAGACCGCGGGTGGTGACCCTCGGGGAAACAGCATCGACCCTAAAGAGTTCGAGTTCCCGTTGCCGTTGAGTCGGAAGAAATATTCCTCTCCAAGCCGCTCCAGGAAGGGAACGGATGGCTTCAGCTGGCGCTCGGCTCGGGGAGGTGCGCGCTGCGCCGCGCCAGGGCTGTCAATGACCCTACATTCATAGCGCGGTGATAGGATGGCAACGAGCAGAACCACGGCGGTGCCAAGGAGATGGAGCTTCATGTCAGGATATCAGCAAGAATCTGAGAGAAGAAAGGAAGATTGCTTTAATTCATTTCACAAGATCATCAAAGGCAAACATTCACGTGGTATAATGCAGTGCCCAATGTGGAATCCCGTGCGTAAAAGGCGCATTTGTTAGGTAATAAATGTGTTAATGTCTTTCTCTCTCTCTAGAGATAATTTCTGTGTGATTCTTATGTCTATGGAAAAAAGTGAATTTTCAAAGAATTATAGACATAGACTAGGCCTACTTTGCAATAGACCATGGTTTGTTCAAGCAGAAAAGCAAACGAGCATTTTTTTGTCTTTTGGAGAGTGCATGGGAACTTTTTTAATTTGTAACTTAGTAGGAATAATAGGTAACACCTGTAAGATAACATATTTGTTTGTAGCCTATAGACTACATGTGTATTTATTTCTTTATTTTGCCTTACCTTAATTGTTATTAAAGCTCCAATAGCCTGGCGGGCTCCCTTGTAGAGCGAGACGTCGTCCTCGTTCACGCGTTCAAGAAGTTATAGTTTAAGGCTAGATTCACTGGACTTATATAGCCAAGACCCCCATATGTGCCATGTGCCCGACCTGAGCTTAGAATGAGTCTGCGCGTTCGTGCATGCATGGGGGTGTAACTTGAATGAACGCCTACGACAAAGTGCTTTAGTTTAGATGAGATGAGTCATAAGTGTGTGTGTGTGTGTGTGTGTGTGTGTGTGTGTGTGTGTGTGTGTGTGTGTGTGTGTGTGTGTGTGTGTGTGTGTGCGCGCGCGCGCGCGTGCATGTGTGTGTAGGCCTATAAATGCAACCTGCTGCCTATTTCAGTCTAAAATGAATTTTGAAGACAACTTGGACAGTTCCTGTTATTCTTAAAATGCATTACCTTTTACACAGTCTACAGTTTGAGTTCAGAGTTAGACACTGGAATTAGAATGAGAATCAGGTCTCATTCATTTCAGACCATGAAATTAATGTTCTAAACAACTGAAAACATGACTACATGATGTATACAGTGTCACCAATTACTTTTAGGTCAGATGCAAAACATATATAGCATCATATATTAATAAATAGCCAGTTTCACTTGCAGTTGAGTAATATCCAGGACTATATTTACTTTGTTTCAAGTCTCTACCACTGCTGCAAAAAATGCAAATACATAATACACCACACTGATGTTATGTAATGTCAGAGTACTTTTCCCTGCCAATTTTAGTTGTATTTTGGGAGAACACATTTTCAAGCATCTCACCTGTGTGTGTGTGTGTGTGTGTGTGTGTGTGTGTGTGTGTGCGTGCGTGCGTGCGTGTGTGTGTGTGTGTGTGTGTGTGTGTGTGTGTGTGTGTGTGTGTGTGTGTGTGTGTGTGTGTGTGTGTGCGTGCGTGCGTGCGCACGTTTTGAATGATTCATCATCAGTGTTGCTGAAATCTAAATGTATGTCACAATGTCTATATGCCTCTACACGTCATGTTTTTAAGATGGAGTGCTTAATCTAAATTCATAAAAAATCACTGGAATCTTAAACAGCTTGAGATTGACTACAAACTGGAGCTCTCTTTTTTCAGTCTTTACTTTTCTTTCTCCCCTTGACCAGGATTGTGCATACAATTCTCACAAGAATCAATCAATTATTGCGTTTGTGTCAAATTATGTCAAAAGGAATAATACTGACATAAACACAACTGACTCAGCTTTTTGCATTACATATTTGTTTGCTTTTGATTGATTGATTATTTTATTAGACAGAAATGGAGAACAGTACAAGTCAATACAATAGAGATGTAGTACAGTACAAGTACAGTTAAACACCCTGCCTATAAGGAACATCCCAAATAAGACCTTTTACAGTCTTTTTTACGTTGGAAGTTCTTGGTATTTAATTCATGGACTGCTTTGGATTGCTCATCACAATTTACTTCAAATTAATCTTCAAAAGTAAAATAATTTCATGCAAGCATAACGTCTGTTGTAATAGAATGTTCTGGACTTATGTGTAGACTGGAGAGGTTGCTGTAGCACGAATTGAGCACCAAGGAAAAGGACAACCAACTCAATTGTTCGGATTACAGGTATGAAAATGCAGGGCAACTCATTTGATTCCATAAATAGTAAATACAGTAGTGGAAAACGAGGTGTCACCAAAATATCTTGAAACCATTCCATGTTATTCCACAACATCAATCTTGAGACTGAGGTGATGAAAAAGGTAATTTGCAGCCCAGTTTCTCATTGGTTTTCCTGTATTTTCTCCCATCACATCTTACATGTTCCTCCAGGCGAGGTGTCAGGTCCCATCACAGGAAGCACATGTTCGCTGACACAAATAGAAAACTCTGCCAGATGAGGGAGTAACTGCTTGTGGTCAACTCATGTCACCTCCTTTTCAAATCACTGTCCCCAAACTGATCACTGGAAGAGAAATCCTCTCATCGAGGCAAGACCGGAAGGGCTCCGGGCTGCAGTGCAGCCCTTCATCCATTCCTCAATTAGAAAGAGCTTCCTACTCCGTAACATGACCTTACACACTGACCACTGTCTGCAGGAGTAAACTATTCATTTGAAGAGACACCCTAACTATTCATTTGAATAGCAAAGTTTCATATTGGCGTAATGTGGGAACAGGATGTCAACTTCCGCTTTATTGTTTTCAGTAAATCTCCCCACTCTCGACATTGTATCATTTACGTAACTCTTCACCCACAGCTGAAAGCACCACATTTCTGTAATGTATGACAGTGTTTTTGTAGATACGCAGCTCAGTGAGCACAGTATTGCAGCAGGGGAGATTTGGGAAACTTGCAGAGCAAGCAAAATACTGTGAATGAATACTGCATTTCACGAAAATATTGGACGTACTGTACTTTGAAATAATGTAAGTGTTGTCTATTTGAGCCGAGGAGCAGCTGTTACAGGTACCGTGATCTACAACAAGAGAAGAAAGCCCTGAGCCATTATCATTTTGAAAGGTCTACAGAGAAAATACCTCCAGTAAATGACATCATTGAAGAAGTGGCAAGGGGCAATTGAACTGGCCATATTTCACATTGAACTTGGTCAGTTCAATGTAAGATATATGGGGAAGATTAGGAAAAATCACACCCGTGTGAACTGAGCGGTGGAGTCTGTGCGCGCGCGCGTGTGTGTGTGCGCGTGCGTGCATGCGTGCGTGTGTGTGAGTGTGAGTGTGCCTTGCCTGTTCTGGCCTGGCCTGAACAACAGCGCCCCTCCCTTAACATGTGTGGTCAGAAAAGGTACTACACCACAGGCTTGAGGCTACATACAGACCCACCCACCCACATACATACATACATACATACATACAAACAAACATACATACCTACACACACGGCCACGCTATGGAGACGGTGTGACCACCGCTCAAAAACAGCCACTGTGCAAATTACGTATGTGGCTTTGAGCACACTCTCTCTCTCTCTCTCTCTCTCTCTCTCTCAGTGTACTTGTTATTTTTATTCATTTGATGAACGTGTATCACCAATTCTTGATATTCCATGATGATTGACTATAATTGCCTTCCAAAATTTGCAAGCCATATTTAACTAGAAGAAGTGCTTGTCGGAGCACGGGTCTCCACCAGGTCAAGCAGGTTATTGTGAGCCAGAGCCAGCAATGTTCAAAAGTCGCCAATCAGGATGGAATATAAACAATCAGAAAGATCCGTTTTGATCACATGACTAGAGATAATGTGTACTGATTTATTTGCATGATGTTTGGACACAATCTGGAGGAGTAATTTAAAACAAATTGTTTAGCAAAACCGGTTCAAAACGGACCACTCCTGCAAACTATGGAAGCCAATCTTAGCCAATCAGGATGTAATATGAAACATGCGAAAGACTAGTCTGGTTTGATTACTTTAGAGGTGCTGTGTACCAATTTGCGTAATGTACATTGTAGAAGTAATGTAAAAAGAATGTTTTTCAAAAATCAAACCTCGGTTCGAAGTGAAGCGGTGAATCTTTATTCTGTGTTCTAGAGCTATGAAATCTGTGTTCTAGATCTATACATTCTGTGTTCTAGATCTATACTTTCTATGTGCTTTAGGTTCTATATGTTCTATGAATTCTGAATGAATTAATGATTTTTTCTGGAGGGCCAAATTGTCATGTGAAGCTTGACCAATCCTCGATTCTGCATGCACGGGACATGTACGGGACAGACATTCTCACTCCTTGAGAATCTATGGGAATCCTCAAAAAAACAGGTACGGGACATGTACGGGACAGACATTCTCACTCCTTGAGAATCTATGGGAATCCTCAAAAAAACAGGTACGGGACAGACAAAGCCACTCCTTGGAAGCGGCTTTCACCGCTTCAAAAACATACCATATTTTGTGGCTAGTGGCGCTATAACAGGGCAGGCCCATGTGGTTCTCCTCTGACATGCAGGTAGTGTGTGTGCACAGTTTCACGTTGATTGGGCAAAGGGTGCCAAAAAGTAGCTGCATACAGACGGACGGAGAGACGGACGGAGGGACACAAACACACACGGATGGACGGACAGGGCGCAAAACATCGTTTCGGCCATGCCTTCGGCTTCACATCACGTCACATACACAAACTTTAGAAGGCAGTCGCAGCCAATCAGGAGGGAATATGGGAAATGTGACAGATCCATGTTGATGACATGACTTTAGAGATGGAATTAATTTGCAAGTGTGACTCGCGTTTCGGATGGTTGTTTAAGTTGGACAAAATGTGGCCAAAATGTGGCCATATTTTCCCAAATATGGATGAGCTGGGATGAGGTGTCAGCACTGGCACTAATATTGATGACATCAGGGATCTCCATCTATGGGCATAAAAGGGAGTGGGGACATGGATGGAATTCATTTGCAACATCATAGTGATGTCAGAACAGGTCAGCTATACCCTTCTACTGAGCTGGGATGAAGTGTTGTGATGTCAGAAGAGTGACGGATACTGTGTAGACGGACAGACATGAGCTGGAGCTGTCAAACACACGCAAATTAGTTACGCATGATTTCTTGTTTCACACAGCAGCTTTTTGTAGTTCTACTGTATATAGATAATGTACAGTACAAAATATATGGGAGAATAATTTCACAAATGGAAGGTACAGTACGTGCAGAAGCTGTGTGAGCTGACTGAGATCTGTTCTGTACCATGTAAAAAGGCAACCAAAAAAAAACACTCCAGACGAGAGCAAAGGACATGCAAAAGCTTTTTGGTGAAATGAACAGGGAATATTAGAGAAGACCTCCGACTCTGGGAGCCAAAAGACTTCAAGGCTGCATAGGGGATCAATGAGAGGGGAGAGCAAGGTCCTGGCAAATGACTGTTTAAATACATGCAGCCAGGAGACTCAAGACAGACTCTTTAGAAAGGTCTTGAGTGTGGGAATGCTGTGGGTCCTGGGGAATGGGGATGTGTACCCATACCCTATAGGTGGGGGTTGACTTAAGGGCATTTCTGTGTGGAGTTTGCATGTTCTCCCTTTGTCCCCTAGGGTAAGTACCCTCACAAAAAACATGCAGTAATCCTCTATACTGCCTCCCCCTGGTCAGCCAATGCGCCTGAGTGAAGGGAAAGGGGAACCACTCGCTACATCCTGGGAAACCTCCCCCTGTCAGGTGATAAGAAGGGGCCTGCTCACTCCTCATGCATTGAAGGAAGCATGAGCTCAGTTCGGGCCAGCTCTCCCCAGGTTGGCAGAGGGAGAGTAGCACCTAGGATTACAGCTTGCGTGAAAAATGGGTTACAAAATCGCAGGATAAAGATTTTAATGCCTGCCTGTGCTTGAATTGTACATTTGCCAGTATGAGAGTATGTGAAGTAACTGTGATGCCAATAAGCCCTCAAGGACAAATCTGTCTATATGAATATAGCTCATAGGCTAGCTACTAGAAACGCAATCAGAGAAAATTCTGCACCCATGCCACGTGCTGTGTACAGATCAATCTAATAAAATCGGAATATTGTGTAAAAGAGCATGCAGATGCCAAAGCACCCCAAATCATAACTGACTGCGGAAACTTCCCACTGCAATTCAAGCAACTCTGACTTCAGAAGGTTGACATTTCTCTATTATAAATCCTTGTTTTGAGTGGTCGATATGGACTTTTGATATTCATGAGCTGTATGCCATAAAAAATATAGATTTGAACTAAAACGATTTGGAATAATTCACTGCATGTGCAATGTATCTAGAATATATGAAAGTTTCACATTTTGAAATATATTACAGAAGAAACGTTACTTTTACACAATATTCTAGTTTCTTTAGATGGATCTGTACATCTGACAAAGTGACAATAATTTGTGACTGTAGCAAATGTATCTACCAAGTTTGATTTCAAATCAGATTAAAACTGTATGAGTAACTGATGTTACAAGTAAACCAACCGACAGATGCAGGCAATACACCCACTAATCTGGGCTCATGGGTGTAATAAAGGTGTTAAATCAACGATTATTCTGTTCCCTGGTGCATGCTTATCACTTAAACTATAGATACTAGACCTTACCCGTTCGAAGATATGTGCTGCAAAATATGTGCAGAGTGTGGGTTATGGGGAAAGTAACTGTAACTGGGAGGAACGGACCGTAACCCTGACAACAGGCTGTAAAGTTGAACAGAAGTGGTGTAGAAACGCTAATAAATAGCTCAAATTTGGGAAAAATGGAAATCGGGCTCCGTCACCGTCTGTATAATGCTAATGGCCAATGCCATGTGAAAATTGGGATCAGTTGCTGAAGAGATAAAGGTGGAAATGCATTGTGTGACTGACTGACTGACCTACTGACTGACCTCCCTAATTATAGTATGGATGGATGGACGGATATAGCCAGTATGTGACAAAAAGATGTATTTTCGTAACTAATTCATTACCTCTGCCATTTATTCTCAAAACTGTTAATATTCTTTTTTTCTTTTATTTTTTTCTTTTACATTTTTTCACAATAATGTTTTTTTTTTCTAAACCGGATCACAGGGCTCAGTTTAGATGCGAGTTTACCTTTGTGTGTATGCCTATAGTCCATGTCTAATTCAGACCACAGAAACCAGAGCGTGGCACCCTGCTTTTTGAGTGGCAACAGAAAGGTTTAACCTTTCTGAACTTTGCCTTTTTGCTGACTCAATAGTCCACTTGCCAGAATGTGAACCCTGGCATATTGAGTACACCAAGGTTTTATGTTATAAATGTTGAGTATGGGTTCCCAGCATTTAGAAACTGCCGGATGCTAACTTGCATATGTTGAGCAATTTTCATAATTTGCATAATTCGATTTATTTAGCATAATCCCCCATAATAATGGATATATGTCAAAAACTGATTGGCTGACACCAGGGTTGTGGCTCTTTCGGAGCGAGAACTTTGGGGGGGTAAAAATACATCATTTTTTGTATATTTTTGTGAATTCATATACAAGTTGTAAAAATAATAAAGAAAAAAAAAAAATGATTGGCTGATTTGAAGAATATTGGAGTGGTTTTGGGGGTTATTGAGAATGCTGAATCCATTTCTGACATTTTCTAAATTCAAAATGGCCGTTTTAAACCGGAAATGGTCATATACAACATAAAAAAGTATCAAAATCACCCCACTTTAAGTTGGTATAAGGCCATTTCCGGTTTAAAACGGCCATTTTGAATTTAGAAAATGGATTCAGCATCCTCAATAACCCCCAAAACCACTCCAATATTGTTCAAATCGGCCAATCAGTTTTTGACATATTATCCATTATTATGGGGGATTATGCTAATTAAAGCTAATTATGCAAATTATGAAAATTGCTCAACATATGCAAGTTAGCATCCGGCAGTTTCTACATGCTAGGGACCCTTACTCAACATTTATAACATAAAACCTTGGTGTACTCAATATGTCCGGGTTCACAATGGGGCTCTATGGGCTGGCAAGTAGACTACAATGGGGAAAGGTAAAGATACTCCTTGCTATACAGACAATGGCAAATACCTGGTTTTTATGGAGTCCTGTAGAGGCAGAGACAGGAAGGGAAGTGACGATAGGTAACCCTTTATGACACTGGGTTGTGAAAATAGCAACATGCATGTGTGATCAGAAATATGTTGGAGAAGAAATTGAAGAGAAGCAGGGAGTGGTTCAAGGCAGACAAATGGGCAGATTTTAGAACCAAACCCTATAGCTGTCCCATCCTGCCGGCAGGCTGTGCTTTTTATACAGGAAAGCAAGGCAGAATGTTGGGTACACGTCCACCTTGAACAGGCTGTGTAAAAGTTAGATTTAATTTAAATCACTAGAAGCAGTGCTCTTCGGAAAAAGCGTGCCATGTCTTCTTTGGCCTTTAACGGCAATGTGACGTGGCACATTTGAGGAATTTTGTTCCAAAAATGAGTTTGGCAAAAGTCGACCTGCCTTTGGCGCTATAACAGGCCAATGTAAAAAGAGTGGCATTTATTCCTCTGCCTATTGGGAATATGCATGCACAATTTCACCAAAATCGCACACTGCGTTCATGATTTCAGGCATTTTATTCAAAACGGACCAATCCTGCAAACTTTGGAAGCCAGTTTTAGCCAATCGGGATGGAATATGGATAATCGTACAGATCCATGTCGATCACATGACTGTAGAGATACTGTCTATCGATTTGCCTCCTGGTGGCGCTAGAACGGGCCCAATGTGAAACTTTGGGGCAGAGGTTCTGAATTGGCATACAGGGAGTGTGTGTGCACAGTTTGGCAGCGACCGGGGCAACAGTTCCAGAGATTAGCCTTATTCACGGCCCGCCCACTCAGCATCCCCTGGGTGCTGAAGTCACATTTTGAAGGGGAAAATCCTACTATAGCCTATAGAGTTAACACAGAAATCGAAATAATGATTTGTTGGCTTTAAGTCCAGCTATTTCTGTTATAGTTTCCCCTTCTAAATTGATGTCAGCACCCGGGTGATGCTGAGAAATCTGCTGAGTGGGCGGGCCGTGAATAAGGCTTATTAGCTGGTAACAAACTGGATGGATGGACGGACTGACGGACTGCCGGACGGACACACGGACGGACAGGGGCGAAAACATAGTCTCCCCATGCCTTCGGCCTGGTGGAGACAATAAATTATATTATGAAAGTGGTGAGGTGAATCACCGTAGGGAAAAAATACTCAAACTAGAAATCTAGGCCACAGCCATTCCATCAAAATTGCAGACCAATTTCATGGCTCTTTGGTAAGGGACAATAAATAGAACTGGGACCTGGATTATATGAAAAATATTATAATTTCTTTACCAAAACATAGTGTCGGCAGTAATTGGACGACTGCTTAGAAATAGAAAGAACCCAAGGTCACAGAGTACAAAATGACAATATAAACAAAGAAATACTATTATCTAACTTGGTGATTTCTTTTGCAGTGTTAAAATATAGTCAGATATATAGCCTATCAGTGGCACTAAGGCTCATCTATCAGCCAGTGGAATGCTGATGAGATGAAACGCTTCATCTCAGTTACTGCATCTATTCTCAGTGACGTAGGGTGTACCTGACCAAGCAGCAGAATATGGTGAGTATAGGTGTTATGATTAGACTACCTTTATCTGTTTGACCCAGTACATACATGTGTTGAAGTATGTGCTTAAGCAGATACTGATACATTTGACGTCATGACGATCAACTACTTATCTCAAACTATGGGTCGCGACCCAAAGTGGGGAAGGTGCTGTTGGGACCTGCATTGGCAACCAGATTTTTTGAGTGCTCCTACGTCTGGCTTTGTGTGAATATGTCACTATGTCCATTGTATGAAACTATAACCTCATAGAAGGTATGCAGAGACCGACATCACCACAGCTGATGTCACATAGAGATGGGATTTATGGTTCTTTGAAGTGAACCGGATCTCTAAGATCCGTTCCTTTCAAAGAGCCGTTCAAAAGACTGGCTCATTTTAGTTACTTTGTAGATTTTGATTATGATTACAAATTCACTTCAACCCTATACATTTCAGCCATATATAGGCTACATTTCAGCCATTTGAAAATAGCCGATCTACAAGCTCACAATGTGAGCTTGTAGATCTGCTATTTTTGGAGCTGTGTGGAACACAAGCTCCCTATACGTGGCCGTGTGTGTGGGTCTGTCTGTCTGTCTGTCTGTCTGTCTGTCTGTCTGTCTGTCTCCGTCCGTGTATGTAGCCTAAACTTCGGCGCGTAACTAGTGCCGCACCATTTACGCCACTCGCGCAATGTGCGGCTCGGCCGGGAATGGTATTCTATTACCTTTCGTTCCGATCCGCCTTACCATGCCGACGTAATCGGCAAAAAACGACGCTTAATTGTCCCCATTGACTTATAATGGGACAATGCAAGAAATCACTTTCAAGTATTTTTCTCTCATAAACCATAGGAGCTACAGTTTCAAACCTCGGAGAGGAGATTCATAATGATTTTAAGAATGAATCGAAAAATAATTACATCACTCGGCCTCATGGTGGCGCTATAACGGCCCACTTTACGTTTTGCCCCGTAACTCTTGAACCGTAGATCGGAAAATTAAAATTCTTTTTTCCCTGGATTCCTTGGGTCAAGACGCATCTCCCCATATAGGCCACGCCCATTTGCGCCAGGATAGATTTACCGCCATCTTGAATTTTCTCCAAAACACACTTTTTGCTCCTTTTCCTACATATTTTCTTCAAATGTCACCCCCATGAGCCCAAATGTGCCCTGAGCATCAACTGCAATACACACACACACACACACACACACACAGCTCCACTTCGAACAGAGGTTCGATTTTTAAATTATTTTTCTACATTTTCTACATTGGAAAAACTGTGAAATGGGACATTCTGCATAATAAAAAAATTCCACTTTTGGTATTTTAAGTGCATTTTGATACCGATACTTTTGTAAATTTTAATTCCAAACTTCTACTTGTGGCAGAGTATTTCCACGTTGCAGTATTGATACTTTTACATGAGTAAAGAATGTTTGTACTTTTTCCCCACAACTGTTCATTTACAAAAGGAACGGCTCCCTACTGCGAACCGGATCCCATCGTTCATTTCAAAGAGCCGTTCAAAAGACTCGATTCGTTCGTGAACGCCCCATCTCTAATGTCACAGACAGAACGGCACAAACAAGGAGATATGCACATGTGTCGTGTTTGATACCATGCACCGTGCTCACTTCACTTAGTGGATGCAACCCCACCAAACGCCTAAAATACATTTCTAGGGAGAAATGAAAAACATCTAGTTTTTTTAGTCGTCACCATCGCCATCACAGTGTCGACTCAGTACTGTGTGTGTGTGTGTGTGTGTGTGTGTGTGTGTGTGTGTGTGTGTGTGTGTGTGTGTGTGTGTGTGTGTGTGTGTGTGTGTGCGCGTGTGTGTGTGTGCGTGTGTGTGTGTGTGCGTCCTCTTCACAAATAGCGTAGACCTCAGCCACCTTTGTTTTGGTGAGTAGCAAAACTGTATTTGTTATTGTTACAACAGACGAGGGGTGCACAGCCATTCCTGTGGACGCACCGCATGGTTACTGACATAGCGTTAAGGAGAACTCCTTCTAACGCTATGGACCAGAGCTAGTTAGTGTCGTACTACGGACATACAGACCCACACACAAAGCCAGACGTGGGAGCGGTTAGCACTGCTCAAAAAAGTTTGGGAACCCCTGAGATAGACTGACTGACTTCTGTGCACAATGATACAAAAGGCATGTTTTGGGGCGTTTGCCCATGGGCATATACTGAGGACAGCAGGAATCTCCATATATGGGTATAAAAGGGACCAGGGCTGACAGTTACAGAGATCTCCATATACATGTATGGGCATAAAAGGGATGAGGACAGACAGATACAGATATCTCCAATCCATACATGGGCATGAAAGGAATACAGGTAGACGGACAGAAATAGACATCTCCATATAAGGGCACAAAAGAGACACAACAGGTCCTCTGATATATCCATCTCCATATAAGGGCACAAAAGAGACACAACAGGTCCTCTGATAAAGCCCCCGACACAGTCACTCACATATTGGTCGGATCGGCAGTGCAATGTAGGTGTGGGCTGCGTAGTGGCCCAAACTCTAGATGTGAAGGCTCAAACCTCTATACTGAATATATGTGCGTATAAACTTCCGAATTTGTTGTGTGATACTGCCTGGTGTGGGGACTGCCCATAAGTCCGAAGGTTCATTAGTCTGAATTTAGTTAGGGTTACTGAGGTCATGGTTAGGGTTAGGGTTAGGGTTAGGCATAGTATTCTTAACAAATTCTGACTAATGAACCTTCGGACTAATGAACCTTCGGACCAATGACATGGCACCCCTGGTGTCATCTTGTTCTGCAAGCCTGCGACTCAACCGAAACATCACCCACCACCTGTTAGTAAGAGGGCCACATGTTTGGTCAACTAAATTCACAACATAGGGAATGACAGAATGTGGACATGTAGAGTCAACCAGGCAATGTTAGCATTAAAAACATTGAACAACAGAAGCTGGCTTGACCCTTGTGAAGCGTGCCCAAGCGAGGCAATAGCGAAAGCTCATGCCCAGTGGTGCAATGGCCAAGCGCTGTCCAAGTTGCATAACAATAGGGTGGGAATCAGTTATAATCCTTCCTCATCAACATGTGTGAATGGACATCGTAGGCTCCATCATTGGATGTCAAAGGTACTTGACCAAGTGTGGTGGGTCACTTGCTTCCACTCAGTGGGCAAGCATCTCTCAGTTCCCCACAGAATGTTAATCCATACAGTATATATATATACAGTATATATATATATATATATATATATATATATATATATATATATATATATATATATATATATATATATATATATATATATATCATTGGCTAGTTGTTCTGTGCATCTGAAATGACTGAGCCGACTACTGATTGACCTCTTTTTGTGTTATCCTTTTAGCATAGCTTGTTAAATTGTACCAGCCGTACAGTTTGCAATCAATCTATCAAAAGGCTAAAAGGTTTATCATAGTGATGTAAATAGTCCAATTTCCAAGAAACCTTTGCCCTGTTTCTGTGAATCTATGCCCAGGACTCCTTTCAGATGGCTGCTTATGGTGTTTGCCTTGTTATGCTCACAATGGAAGTCACTCCGATTACCCAGGATGCATGCAGCCCAGTGAAGATGTAGCGAAATCAGCGATGCTTGTGAGCGATTCAATGTGTCCATGTAAATGAATGTCTTCATGAGTGAAACGTCAACGCAGGCTTATGATAGACATTGTCATGTTGTTGTTTTTAAATGTAGTGTAAGACGGGAAAAGGATAGATGTCAAATGTGTTCTTTGTCAAAGATTGTGTTCTTTGTCAAAGAGAGTTCAAGACAAGTGAAGAAACACAAAGAATATTCATATCCTTGATGCTATTTAGCACAAAATGAAAATATTATCTTAAATCCTCTCCTGTTTCTCTTTGCCATAAAGTTTGCACTTTGCATTATATTTTTAATAATTATCTTAATCAATAGCTTACGTCACACTGCACTCAGGAACACTCACGTAATAACAAATGATAAGACAGGTACAATCAGAGTGAATTAATTTCAGGATATTGTTCATTCAAGTGTCTCTTCAATTGAAAATCAAGGAATGGGAAATTGATTACTTAGCGTATCTTTGTGCACCAAAGTGCATTGCAGAGCCTGCCTGACGTACCTTACACATTACACATGATTGTATTAGACTGGAAGAGCTTGTTAATTAGATCTTTGATAGAATAATCAGTTATGTTGTTTTCATCAGTTAATCAATGTTGAATACATTTTTCTCCTTTGTCCAACCTACATAACGTTTTATACTTAAGTAAAAGTATCAATACTGCAGCGTAGAAATACTCTGTAGATCGGCTATTTTCAAATAGCCTATGTATAGAACTAGAGGTTCGCGGCCCTTCGGGCCGCTCACATCTAGAGTCCACGCCCGCTTCTTTACTAAAAAACTTTTTTTTTCCAAAAAAAAAAGTGTTTTGGAAAAGAAAAAGTAAAAAAATGTAAAAAAAAAAATAAAAAAAAAAAAACAAAAAAAAGAAATTGGGGGGAGGGGGGGGAACTATATTGTGGCGGAACTATTGTGCCGCAGCGCACGTTTCCGGTCGGACATATTTGACCGCCGGACGCACTTCCGGTGTTGACGGCCGAACGCACTGGAGAGAAGTGACTGTTATGCCTCTGCTATTTCTCTGCACTCAATGTGGAGGCAGCAGCAGCAGCACGCACATGCAAACACAGTGGTGTCAAATTTCACTCCACTTACTGCGACGCCCCCCTCTGTTGAAATTGGATCCGCCGGTCCCATAGCTGGGAATACGAGCCAATCACCGGTCACCATGGCAACGGGGGGCCAATGATAGAGTTATGGGCGGTATTCCCTATGTTCTCTCTACCTACATCTGATCTACCTATGAGTTGAGGTGGATGTGAAAGGGCATGAATGGGCTTGGAAGTGGGATGAGGCTCTTAAAGGATTGTAGAATAGGATAGGGCTAAAGTGGTTCCTCGGTTTATGTGTGTTTTATTATATTATAATTTATATCTGAACAGTAACTAGGAACTAAAGTTTTCAAATAAATGTAGTCGAGTAAAAGTACAATATTTGGATCCGAGATGTAGTAGAGTAGAAGTAAAAGTACTGGAAATTGGAAATACTCGAGTAAAGTACAAATAACTATCTAAAACAAAATTGTACTTAAGTGCATTACTTAAGTAAATGTACTTAGTTACTTTACACCACTGAACAATACCCTGATAATAAAACATTTGGTACACATGTATTATGCTTGCGTTGCAAGAGTATAATAAAGGTTGAGGAGTACCAGTACCACTGGGGTCAGGCTGTCACCTGTGGGGTGGCTGTCACCTGTTTCCAACATGGGTCTCCAGCACCAGTCCTGAAATGGGAACAGTAGTTAGTAATGCATACTGTATAGTGCAATATATTCAAATTAAATACTTTTCAGTTAGCAGAGCTAAAGGATGGCGTCTGTTCTAGGCCTATGTGCCCGGTAGTCTCCCATAAAATAACATAATAATAAACCCAAAACAATAAATCACAATAATAAAGAAATGGATAAACAAACACTCTGGCCATTAAGCCGGAGCTTAATGTATAGATCAAGGTGACAAGGGATAGAAAACAACCATTAAACCATATGTGACTGAGGCTGGAGGTACTTAAGTTTTAATGTTGAAGAAGGTTTGAGGTGTGGTTACGGGTTGAATAAATACCCATTGTATACCCACGCACCCGCAGAGGAAGAGTGTGGCGACATGCACCCACAAACAAGCGTAGACAGACAGCTAATGCGGGCAGGAGGTGCACTGCATTACCGCAGCCTGCAGGTACTACTCGGCCCACTGATGAGTGGGCGGAGGATGGAGGACCATGGGCAGCATGGGAACCAACGCCCATCCTGCTACGCACGCACGCACGCACGCACGCACGCACGCACGCACGCACGCACGCACGCACGCACGCACGCACGCACGCACGCACGCACGCACGCACGCACGCACGCACGCACGCACGCACGCACGCACGCACGCACGCACGCACGCACGCACGCACGCACGCACGCACGCACGCACGCACGCACGCACGCACGCACGCACGCACGCACGCACGCACGACACACACACACACACACACACACACACACACACACACACACACACACACACACACACACACACACACACACACACACACACACACACACACACACACACACACACACACACACACACACACACACACACACACACGTCGAGGGAGAGAAAGAGCCAGGGATAGAGAATGCATGTGTAGTTTACAGTTTACTTTCACCACCTCCTCCTGCTGGTACTTGGATGCATTGCTGTACTACAACAGCTCCATTGAAATAGTTATGTCAGGCTGTGTCACTGCCTAGAATGGAAACTGTACCACCAGCGAATGGAAGAACCTACAGCGATCGGCCGAGTGCATAATGCGAGGTGAGCTCAGTTCCCTCCCTCCAGGAGCTATGAGAAGCGGTGTGTAGTCAAAGCTCACTGTATCATCAATGACATGCACCACCCCAGCCAAAGAAGAGGTAGTACTACTCTAGTTACTACAGTAGTAGTACTACCTCTTGTAGTACTACACAGTGTAGTATCATGGGCAAAGAGCACTAGATTTCTGAACACCTGGTTACCATATCCATCAGACTGTTGAACAAGGCCTGATCACAAGGCCTGCAACACTTTCCTTGAAACAGACCGTTTCCCTCCTTTTATGTGGATCTGTTCCTCTGTGCGTACTTTACTTTCCCTGTGGACCTGTCATGTGGTTTTTGACAGGGATACCTGCATTCCAAGTCCTATATCTGCCTTTCAGATGGGGGGGGGGGGGGGGGGGGGGTTCGTGAGGCCTCTCTGGTGACTTTTTGATGATTGGTTCGAATGGTTGAAGAATTTCTATTTCCATCATCCACTATTGCTTCCCAAGTTCCCATGCTCTGGAGGGGCGATCACAGGAGCAAGCTATTCTGGCAATAGCGGCCGGCCACAGCGCCAACCTCAGAGCGGACACAGCTGGCTTTCGATGGCCGGTGCTGGGAACAGACAAGACAGACAGACAGACAGGACTGCCGCAACTTGTTTCTAAACAAACTATACATTTTTAAATAGATAAATATAATTGTTCAGTATTGATTGATATTGCATATACAGCCTCGTTTTCACTGTGTCCACTCCGCTGAGTCTTTGCCTGCCCGGCGAGAATGGCTTGCACCATTGGAGACCCAGAGCGCAAAATGACAATGGTGATTTTTATCATTTCAATAAAAACTGCTTCACATGAACAATGTTTGTGTAATTTGGCTTTTGCTGGCCGGTGCATGTAGACCTACGATTTTAAGTTTAAAACGGCAATAGAGCCCGAACGGTAATCATAATTAAACAAATCAATTTTTACACAAATTTATGTTCATTAATGTACTGGTAATCGAGGCAAAAGTTTGAAATAATCGTGATATTTGATTGGGTCATATTGCCCAGCCCATAGTACATGTAATCTATATGGTAGTATGGGCATGTGAAAACTCCTGATGCCACTCGCGCTGTGTCGAGGGAATTGTATCTCCATCATGCACAAAACGACACATCTCATACTAATGTTAAATTATTATACCCGGCGACTGAAGCTGGAGCAACATGTAAGCGTTGATATAACACTTAGCCACAGGGTATTCGTGGTTTACTTTGACTTGGGTTGGCAATGACTTTCAAATAGGACAGAATGGACATGAGCGTAAGTAACTGTGAGTAGGTTGTACATAGCCCCAGGCCAGAGGGATGACAATAGGATGAGGGTGATAAATATGCATCACAAGCCTCTGCCCCGCCTCAATCTTTGTGGTTTATTTGAACATTTTGAAGGTCCTCCTACAGTAGATATGAAGGTGAGATCAAGCATCTGTAATTTTACATAATTTGCATTTCTCTTAAAAATAACCTCAAAACAAACAAACAAATGTAGCTAATGATAAGAGTTCCCACACATTTTTACCAATGAATTTTTAAAAACGTTTCCATAAAATGTCCACAATATTTTACCGCATATCCAATCATGCGGCGCAATAATGAGGATCTTACTTCAGTGTGCTATGCCCAAAGGGTTAGGTTAGTAGTGTAGAGTTAGGGTTAGCAAAAAAGGAAGCATAGGTATACCTTTGTGTCTACATATGCAGTATTCCTTGCCACATTTTTACTACATCACTTATCCTAGGTGTAGTGCCCAAGTCCAGTACCTGGAGCACTACTGCTGGTTGCCAGCTTAGGCTGGATTTGGGCCGGCTTTACACTGCCACTGAAATCTAGCCTGAATCAGATCTGAGTCACATCAAAAGTCTTTAAATAGTCTAAATCCAGACAGGTCACATGCATGTCACATGAAATCCGATTTTGAAAAACCACATCCAGAGGTGGTTTCAGAGGTGGATCAATGTATGAATGAATGAACCATTGTAAAGCGCTTTGAGCACTTGGAAAAGCGCTATAAAAATGCAATTCATTAGAGGTGGTTTCAAATCCGATCTATATCTGATCTGAGGACATCTGACTCAGTCTGAAAGCAGCAACCACATCCACCCCATAGAGTTATATGCAAGTCACATGCATGCAAGTCACATCAAACTGGCCAAGCGTCACTTGCTGCGCGACCTGAGCGCGGCTGTAAATTACATCATTACAGAGCGCGAGTATTTACTATTTGAGCACATGAGAAAAACAAAAGAGAAAACAAAACACGTGAGCTAAACAGTTAAAACCAGAGAGAAGAGCGAAACACAAGAGTAAAGAAAAGAAGAGAGAAAAACAATATTGTAACGTGTGTTTACTATGGTCTATTATGTCGCATTTCCTGAACGTAATCAACTAGCGTCGACGTAATGATGTAACGTCATGACGCCTACGGTAACCAAAGCATACATGTCGCCGCAGGGCAGCTTTGGGCTGACGCTGTCTGAACGCACAGATCAGATCTGTGTCACTTGAAAATGCTGTGTGAAAACTCGGGCCAATTTTGTTTTTTCTTCTTTTTTTTCCGAGCCGGGCCACCGGCCGCCATCTGTTTACACGGCCCGCGAGAGCGTCACGCCGCCGATATTTACCATCCACTCCAATGCAATACAGGATCTTTAGAGCTCATTTTCTCTGTTCCATGCATATCCATGAGGTGTGCAAGGTTTAATCATGGCTAAATCGCCGAAAATAGGGCTTCTAAAATGCTTGGTAGCCAATAGCTAACTTCAAGCTAACTTCATCCTGTCCCTGTTCATGACACAAAGGAAAGTGTTCAGGCGCGTCATGGCTGCGCACGGCTTGTGCATATACAACGCTTGTCTATGAGAGATTCTATGGCCATTGGGCGCCCTCTAGTGGTGAAAAGGTGGCACTGAATGTGTTAAAGGTGCTATATAGCACCAATATGTAATGGTGCCATATAGCACCTCAGGGTTCTTCAGTGGTTCTTTGGGATTGTTATGGTGCTATATGGCACCTCAGGGTTCTTCAGTGGTTCTTTGGGATTGTTATGGTGCTATATGGCACCTCAGGGTTCTTCAGTGGTTCTTTAGGATGGTTGAGGTGCTGTTTAGCGCCTTGTTGTGCGATCTACAAGCTCGATTCACACCACAATGTGTTGTAGAAAAAAAAGTGTTTTTCTGGGTATTTTCCTCCTGTATAGAAAGTCGATGGGAGCCCAACTTGATTTGGCAGCTGTGGCGACCCCGAATGTCGCCGACTCCGGCGCCCTAGTTAAATCATTAGAGCAAGCCCTGGGCTACATCTGTGCAAAATTTGGCGCTTTTAGACTGATTAGCACGAAAAAACCCTAAGGCCTCAGACTATAGTGCATTCAGACTGAGACACATCTTTAGAAATCAGATTTGAATAGATTTGAAACCACCTCTGGATGTGGTTTGTAAAAATCGGATTTCATGTGACCTGCATGTGACCTGCCTGCATTTAGACTAATTTAAGCAAATCGGATTCCAATCTTGATGTGACACAGATCTGATTCAGGCTGGATTTGGCTGGCAGTATAAATCAGGCCTTAAAGGGCTCCAAGTCCTGACGTGTGGTGTGATAATAAACTGATGTACAAACCTCCCAAAAGACGGTTTGTCTCTCCAGATGACAACGCCTGTCGCTGATTACCCATCAGACTTAAATAACCTGGGACTCCTTGGCCTGAACTTTGGGTGTAGACTTAAAGGGATATTCCACTTTCAAAAAAACTTTTGGTCACTTTATTGTCTAATCAGGCTTTTATTAACACCCTGAACAGATTTTAATTTATTCATTCAATATTTAGATATTTGATGTAAATGTTGTCAGGCCCTACAGGCTCAAGGCCTCGCCACATACACACCCATTGTAACTTCAAACTCCATTTTAACCAAGATTCATTAAAAACATCCATAATTTTTTCTGGTTACTCACACTACCCTCCTAATACTTGTGCAGGCCGTGTTTTTTTCGAGAACTTTTTTCATTTATTTTTAATAATTCTTTGGGAAAATGAGAAAAATTAAATACAAAACAAAATTATTAAAAATAAATGAAAAAAGTTATCGAAAAAACATGGCCTGCTCACGTATTGGGAGGGTAGTATGAGTAACCAGAAAAAATTATGGATGTTTTTAATTAATCTATCCTGGTTAAAATGGAGTTTGAAGTTACAATGGGTGTGTATGTGGAGAGGCCCTGAGCCTGTAGGGCCTGAAAACATTTACATCAAATATCTAAATATTGAATGAATAAATTAAAATCTGTTCAGGGTGTTCATAAAAGCCTGATTAGACAATAAAATGACCAAAAGTTTTTTTGAAAGTGGAATATCCCTTTAAAGTGACGTCATCAATTACAATAAAATAAGAACATGGCTGAAATGGCTCTTACACTAGGGCATAGTGCACTGGAGTAGCAGGGCTTACTGCTTGCACTCATTGTAAACTTTAACAACTCCACTGATTGATTTATAGTTGAGAAAGAAAAATCTACAAGCTAATAGTGGCCTACATCACGGTGCGATGCATTGTTAGATCTATTCTTCTATGTGTATGCATTAGGCCATACTCTCACAGCTTCTGCAACACAGCACAATATTTGTCATGTTACATATTTCGCATAATGTTACATGTTTTAGTATATATTTTCTACCAGTAAGACGAGGGGCGACCATCAGGGGTCTCGACCCGTAGGTTGACTGCCACTCGCTCGGGTGCATCTCTCCACTCCGACATGTCTCCTTACCGACATGTCTCCATTCCGACACTAACCCTATCTCTAACCCTAACCCTAAACCTAACCCCTATGGGAGTGTCGCCACTCCGACAATAAGAAGTCAATTTCGGAGTGGCGACATGTCGGAATGGAGCGAGCCTCCCCGCTCGCTCATACCATGGCATGACACGCTTAGCCTGGTCCTCTCCATAGACAAAACTCTGATGCGCGACCATTATTCACGTTGAGGGTGCGTCACAAGCATAAATCATTAGTAGAAATGACCAGTTTGTAGAAAACACCAGAGTACTTAATAAACACTAGCACAACAAATACCTCTGTTCCGTCTATTCTCTTCCCCGGGAGGTTGTTTTCAATCTGTGAGTCAAGACGCGGCACTCAACGTGCGGGTCGAGACTCGAAACGTAAGACTGACGGTCGCCACTCACCGTGTGTGTGTGTGTGTGTGTGTGTGTGTGTGTGTGTGTGTGTGTGTGTGTGTGTGTGTGTGTGTGTGTGTGTGTGGGGTAGACAAGTGTCACAGGGAAGTAGTAGCTTTTTAGACACAACTGCTGCAGGTTTCCATAGTAAGTAGCTCCCTACGGATGAACAAATTCAGTAGCCAAAACTTTCCAAACCTTTTCCAGGCCTAAAAAAAAGTGTTGGGTCACAGCTAGCCTTGAAGTGTGTTTGCGCATCCCATTGTCACTACTATAGGAACAGAAAGGAAAAATCAAACCTCGGTTCGAAGTGGAGCGGTGAATCTGAGCAGCTATACCGTGTGTGTGTGTGTGTGTGTGTGTGTGTGTGTGTGTGTGTGTGTGTGTCTAGTCTGCACAATAGTGCCATAGAAGCTGTGTGTGTGTGTGCCTGCACAACAGCGCCCCTCCTTTAACTTGTGTGTTGTGTGTGGCCACTCAAGGTATTGCCAGGCTACAGACATACCCAGCCACCCACCCACCCACCCACCCACCCACAGACATACCTGTCTATTGGGAGCGCTTTCACCGCTCCAAAAAAGTCAAAGAGAGTCACATGGAGAGGGTGTGGTGCGTGTGTGTGCGTGTGTGTGTGTGTGTGTGTGTGTGTGTGTGTGTGTGTGTGTGTGTGTGTGTGTGTGTGTTGAAATTGGCTGCCCTTTTGATTTGTATATGGACATTTGTTTTACATCCAAACTAATGAAATATCAGCCTTTGGTGGAACGTATAACGCTTTGGGATATAACTGCCAACTTATTATCCTTGTGTTTGGGAGTCTGGGACACGTTCACAAACTTGTGCTCCGCGGCCTTCAATTGGGAGGATTGCAAAAGACAAACGCAAAAAAGCTGGCCAAGTACTGTTCTGTCTCAGCTATAATGGGCAGTCTGTCTATCTGGAGAAGGCGATGTTTTGTTTATCCCTGAGTATAAAGGTTAAAAAAAAAAAAAACATCTGTAAAATTTCTGTATATATAGTATGTCATCAATGTGATATCTTGTTTTCCTCTGTGTGTTAATAAGCATGTGCAGCAGCTGTAACTGGTATGTCCATAGGTCACCAGCACTTTCGCCTATAACATATTCGCCTACACGCATTTGGTCCTTTCGCCTGGCATTTTTGCCTTGGAGGAGAGTCTTTTCACCTACCTGTCTGAGCCATTTCGCCTACCCTCAATTCTGCTGTCAGACTGTCCATGTTTGCAAATTATCTCTTTGTCATTTAAATATTATAGTGACTGTGACAGTGGTGTCAAGTGAATCTAACAGTTTACTTGACATTTATTATTTACATCACATTTTATTCCTAAAAAATGGCAAAATAGTTTTTTATGCCTGTTGACAGACAAGGTTGATTCTATAGGCTATGTAGCATATCTTATATAGACCTATAGGCCTATAGGCTAATAGCCTACATATATATTTTGTATAGCCTAATGTTAAAACAATATAGGCCTACAATACTGTTCATTTTACAATACTGTTCAATACTGCACCAAAGAATGTATAGTATCGGGACATGGATTAATTAATTATTTGGGCGCACCTGATTCCAATAGCTCTGTATTTATGTGATTACTATGGAGTGCATAGGATAGCCGTGTGTAGGTTTGACATGTAACACCACTGTCACAGTCACTATAATATTTAAATGACAAAGAGATAATATGAAAACATGGACAGTCTGACAGCAGAATTGAGGGTAGGCGAAATGGCTCAGACAGGTAGGTGAAAAGACTCTCCTCCAAGGCAAAAGTGCCCCGCGAAAAGACCTGGCGAAAATGTTATAGGCGATTATTCCTGACACCTGTCCATATAATGTAACCTTCTTCTGACCAGTATTTGGATCTATATCGTATTGCGCTTCTTGTGCAGATCCAAATAAAAAAATTCAAATGTGTGTGTGTGTGTGTGTGTGTGTGTGTGTGTGTGTGTGTGTGTGTGCACACGTGCACATGTGTAAGCATGTTTTGCTGCATATACCTGAAACCTTGGGGAGTGAAAGTTTAGGAATTGAATTGAATTAGCATAACAAAGCGAGTATCCTGATGCTGGAGGGGTTTCTATAAAGTCTTACGTGTGTGATCATTAGTATTCATAGGCCTGAAAAGTCCACTGGGACTCTTGGTGCTGTTCAGCGACGGTCACGTTAAGACAGGAGACAGCCTGGTGAGCGAGGCTACAATTAGTAGGTATGCATGATGCTGCATGACACACTTTGATCACAATAGAGCATCGACCAGATATGATCTTTGGAGAACAGCGCAATAGATCATCTCGCTGATGCTTGATGTGCATTGATTTCAGTGCAAAAAAAAACGTCTATTTTGTAGAGCAACACTTGTTGGGTTGTGAAGCTATAAATGAGCCTTTAGGGGAAGAGATATATGGCATAGTCAGTAGAGCAGAAAAGATGTTTCACCCTAATTCTGTCAAGATTCCCTGAACAGCATGTCATTGTCATCAGTTCTCTGCTTGCAGCATAAATGTGGCCATCCAGGAACATTTAGTGCTACCCGGCATGAAAGCTAACTGACACCCTGTAATTAGCAGTAAGTGACAGGGTAGGCAGGGGCCCTGATGATGGCTGGACAAGGTGACTTTTAACCTTTGGCTAATGAGCATTGCTCCTCTGACTCACTCAACAGCATCGACTGATGTCTGAGTTAATCCTGCACCAAATCAAAACAAAGTAGTCACTATTCCCAGTTGTATGTGTTCGTATATCTTCCTATTTAGGCTGCAAAGCAACATGATGGGGTTTCCCTATGGTACTTCAAAGCTAGAAGCCCTCTTTGATATGGTGTGTCTTTTTCATACCTTCACACAGAAGGTTAGCGTGTGTGGCAATGCATCTTACTAGAACAAAAACAATGAAACAAAATAACTTGTCTTGTCAACTTTAAAATCCTCTTTGCGTCAAACATTTCCCGGGAGGCAGTTGTCTAGATTCATTAGGCTCAGTATCAGTGTAATTTTGCACCAATCTGCATCTACCAACTAATTAACAGGCGATCAATAAGTACCATGAATGGCCCTCTATTGTAGATAACAGTTACAGCTGTGAGCAGAGCTTCACAAAGACTTCAAAGAAGATCATTTCCCTAGGTACTGTATGACAGAATGCATTGTAATGAAGCTTTGGCGAAAGTTCAATCAGGAAGATCTTTTCTCTTGTGCGTTCAATCAGCTTTCTTTCCTTTTTTTCTGTGGAATCCTGCTGTGTCACTTCCACTTTCCCATGCTGTCAAAACCTTTCATTCACAATTCTACGCATGAACTCCTAGCCAATCAGGCTTGCGTTTCAGATTGCATTTACCAATCAGGCAATGGTCTCCATTCTACAAGTATCAACTGCTTCTGAACCCATCCACCTCCTACCCCATGTCCAGCATGTTGCAGCGTCTCTCTCCTCCTATGCATCATCATAGGCTCATCATCCTATGAGTTAACTTTAATACAGTCTAATCGCCAAAACGTGTTCTGCAACCCTTAATCTCAATACATTTTGTTATGCTTTCAACATCTCTCCTTATTGCACTGGTTTGTTAAACGTTAGCCAAGTGCAGCTAGACTCTATCCAGGGGCGTCACAAGGGGGGGAAAAGTGGGACTGAGTTACTAGGGCCCAAGTTGGAGGGGCCTTCATTATTTTAGCTATTGAAAAATAACAGATATACAAGCTCACAGCACAGCGAGTGACGCGCTGCGAGCTTGTCGTGAACATTTGTGCAAATCTTTGTAAGTATATGTATTTTTTAAGCAAACATTTGTAACTCACATTTTGCTTCTGGGGGGTCCCTGGAACTAAATATTTTGAGATGGGAGTCCGTGGCCTTCACATGAAAATGTTTGCACACCACTGACATAGAAACACCCTCCCACCCTGCTGGAATCTGATTAGTAGCGGTGAAAACGATTGTTCGAGAAATAAATCGACAGATAATTAATCAAATTCAAATTTGGAAATACAATCATTGGTTTTGTGATGTCCCATGTACAAGTTGAAATTCCCAATGCTATTTGAAAAAAAAAAAGGAAAAAAAAAACTGTGGTCATAACTAAACATAACATAACTACGGCCATACTCTACCCTGATTGGTCGAGGACTGGCTGGCCACCTCTGAAAACGGAAGCTAGCTATGCTCGCAACACGGGCCATGGTGGAAGTCCTTATATGGTCAGCACACATTCTAGTGAGGAGAATGAATTGAAAATGTACCAATTATATTTGTATTTGAATGAAATACAATCACTGAATATACCTTTAAACAATTTCAAGATGTTGTGGTATGGTGGAGATTTTGAATGCTGTTCAGTTTAGAATGTTTATGAGTGAAATATGCAAGATACACATATGGCAGCCAAATTGTTTATGACTGGGTTAGGGTTAGGGACTGAGATGGGCAATACATTTGTAATACACTCAGCAGTGTGTTCCAATGACAGAGGTAGTATGGCTGCAATATGCAGACTTTGCTTTCAGTGAAACAGTGCCCTGGCCTGTGATGTCAGGTCACCGTGATAAGCCAACACAGTGCTGCTGAATGCTAAAATGAGGCATGACCTCTGTAAGCTGCCATGTACTAACCAGTTCTCTCGTTGCTTCCAAAAGCCAGCATGGAGCACACACGCACACGCACACAAACACACACACACACACACACACACACACACACACACACACACACACACACACACACACACACACACACACACACACACAAACAATTAATTTGCATGAGGGCAGCATTCATTTCCTCTCACTCATACACCCACTGACACACAGATAAGAGAGATACGCATGCATGCCACACACATGCACGCACTTACTGCACACACACACACACACACACACACACACACACACACACACACACACACACACACACACACACACACACACACACACACACACACACACACACACACACACACACACTTGGAATGATATCTCAAGGACTCTCCATTCCTGCTGTGTTATTTCTGGGAACCTGGCCAGGATTGGTGTGAGGTTGAACTGCTTCTCTTTCATTTTCTGGCCAGAGAGGTTGTGTATCTCTGGGAGACCCCCAGCTGTGTGTGTGTTCCCTATACTCACCTGCTAACAACAGAGCCCCCCCTCCCCCACCTCACTGTGAAATGATGGGATTAGAGATTAGTAGGGTAATACCTCACACCACATTGAGGTGTGTGCCCCTCTGAACACAGGACTGCCTCTTGTATCTTATTGTCCGTCATCATGTAATACATTGGTCTCAAGAGAGATGTAGCAGCGTGACTCGTGTTTTCAGTGACCCAAACAGTGAAGGAGGTGGTTGTGGCTTGTCCTTCTCAGGGGCATGAAATAGCACGTAACGTAGACAGTATTTGGGAAGCAGCAGGTAGCGGTGAGGCGTTGCCCAGGGCCAAATTATGTTTCCGTCCCAGCCAACGCAGATCAATAAACTGATCTGACCTCAACTGTCAGGCAAGTCCGCCCTGTGGCATTTTGTAGGCAATAGGCATTATGATCATAGCCTGCCGTCGTCAATGCAATCAACAGCAGTATCCAGACAAAGGTGAATACCTCAAGTCACAGTGCTAAGCAGTGTGACAACCTTCTTTAAACTTAGATGTCAATCATGTGGTCGGCACCTCCGCAACACACTCTCCATCCATTCCTTTGTTGTCAAACTGTTGTAATCTTGTATGGAGCCAGGTATTTCTGTACTATTATATATAAACATGTGCTACGTCTGTGACTGTGTTCTCTGTAACATGCCACATTATTATTAGCAACAGTCCAGTCATCATAATTGCAGATAAAATGTGTGACGGACAGACGTTATTGGTGTTATGACCAAATAGGTCAGAGTCATTTATATAATAATACATAAGCTATAATTGTATCTAATTATAAAAGGAAATTGTCAACAGCTAATCATTTCTGATTTATGCAAGGATGGTGCTGACAGCATTAATCCAGCTACCATCCTCTACACCTCCTCTGCTTCTCTCACTTTTTCTCATCTTTTCCCTGAGGACTCTCTCCTCCCATCTCCTCGGGTGCTAACAGGTCAGCTGTGAAAACTAAGAAAAAAGTAACCCTCTGGCTCATCTTTGCGTGAATGGATGCCCCTTGTTTTGCCGTGGCTCTTTATTCGTGGTGGCAAGCAGTGCTTGCAAGAGTGCTAGTCTGGCACTCATGCAAGCTGCCAGAGGGCTGCGGGCATTTCAGTCTGTGACAGAAAATACTACAGACCCTTGCATCAGATCACCAACACAACACACTTTAACCAAATGGTTGGCATTGGCATGTACATACACTTACACATATGGCTCCCAATCCTCAGTTGTTTGTGTGTTGCATTCCATAGAGATATAATATAAAGGCCTTTGTAGGTCATCTGGCAGAGCAAGATGTTGAGCTCTAAAAGGTTATTGGTTTGATTACTGTTGTTGGGCCACCCAGACCAAACAAAGGTAAATGTCTAAAAGTTTCCATAACATATTCAGAAACTTTGCATGCACACTCCCAGAGGGCCAAGACACTCCATATATGGGGATTTGCGGTTCTATCGATATTGTTTTGGAGATCCACTGATCCGAACAACTTCCCACTTGGCGTATCACTGCCGATCCAACAGCTATGTGGGCATGCGCATAATGGGCATAGAGGTCGAATCAGCCATTCTGGACAACCGGATCTCTATTATAAGCCTGATAGGCTGTATTGTTTGGATCGGGGGTTCTGGACAACTGCCTATCAGAATGACTCGACGACCGGGTACAGCAATCCCTATAGGGTCCCCGCCGGCCGCGGCACATTTGCTAAGTTTGAAGTCGTCAGTCGGATGGTTCTCGATATGTGTGAACTACAGGTACACACACACACACACACACACACACACACACACAAAATCGTTTTTGTAACCTACTTAGGACATTACATAGACTTCCATTCATTTTTATGCAAGTCCTGTGGCCTTACCCTAACCTCTATCCCTAACCCTAACCCTAAACCTAAACCTAACCCTAATCCTTATTAGGACCTACTATTGGTCCTCACATTGTCTATTTTTTCCAATTCTACTATACTTGTGAGGACATCTCCTCACATGGTAATAAAAACGGTCGCGCGCGCGCGCACACACACACACACACACACACACACACACACACACACACACACACACACACACACACACACACACACACACACACACACACACACACACACACACACACACACACACACACACACACACACACACACACACACACACACACACGTCTACATACATCTACACATGAGGTAATGTTGCTACAGTACACTCAGCTATTAGTAGAAGATATAGGATATAGCCTTTTATGACTCTGTATACAGTATATTTTTGAGAAACTGTCTTAAAGTAGATATAAGATGACTTTGCTCAATGCTCATAGTTCATAAAGAACTTGATCTGGTCTGTGCTATGCATCCCTCTGCCGTGAAATAATAATCCTATTTGGACAAATTCCTATGAAAGTAGTCTAAAGTGAATGGTCAAGTCAGCAAAAAGCCTAAACCCTGCTGAAGAGCATTGGATGGCCTTGGGCAGCCTAATGTCAATGGTTGACGTGTATACAGGGGTGAGATGCCGTGGGCTCGGTTGGGCTCGGCGAGCCCACACTTATTTTTTTCAAGCTGCACATACGCACGCCCCACATGCACGCACACACGACCCACCCGTGCACGCACGCACGTCGTCAAGTTGTGTGACGCCGCGGTCAGCACGAACATTTCAGTCCCTCTACCTGGCTAGCTACTTTGCATAACAATACTCGGGTAGGCAGTTCACACCTACATCCTCATTTACA
Organism: Nannobrachium achirus; assembly: GCF_963921795.1. Classification (NCBI taxonomy): domain Eukaryota; kingdom Metazoa; phylum Chordata; class Actinopteri; order Myctophiformes; family Myctophidae; genus Nannobrachium; species Nannobrachium achirus. The sequence continues at coordinate 34,450,740 of NC_137828.1, read as the reverse complement.
CTTGTACACGGCCAGCAGCACGTTCGCCTTGCATTCTTTGCAGACAAAACGTCTCCTTTTGTGAACATCTCATCTGTTTACTTCACAAGAGTGCATGGAAGAAAAACAAAGCAGTGTGTTGTTTTGTCAGAGCTGCATGCATAGCGGAGGGAGAGTTCCGAAAGTGTCTATAATTGTAAATTGTATTTTGTATTATTTTATATTTATATCCACGAGTTTCCAACGCCCCATAGTGCATTGCGCAGACGCTGTACCGAGCTTCCGGCGCCGCAGCCGAGTGTGATTTACAAGCTCACAATGGGTTGCATCTGCGACGCGACGTGAGCTTGTATGTCTGCTGTTAAACCGGAAGTGTGGTCCAAACAGGTCCAAATAATCTCCTGTAAACTCCCGCGGAAACAGGTGGATAAAAGTTATTTTATATTTTATATAAAAAAAATACATAAATTGAAACACATTAATTGAAACTAATTAACAATGTAACTAAATAATAAGAAATATAGTTAGGCTACATTAAAAATGTTGTGATGTTGAATACAGTAGCGCGTACGTGACGTGCACGTGACGTCATGAATTTAGAGGGGTACCACTTCTAAAATCCATATCACACCACTGCGTGTATAGGGTGTGCCAAATGTAGTTCTAAGAGCGGCCATTTCTTGGGTAAACACAGGCTTACACAGGTGTTGTGATTAGACTATAGCATTAGTTCTATGCAATCAAACAATTGAAACACCTGTGTTTTTACCCAAGAAATGGCCGCTAAGGACTACAATGACGTAGGCGCTGGCACACACTATACTGTAGGCTATGTGTATATTAAGCTATGAGCATGTGTGAGTGTGAGCACAAACGTGCATGCTGTTGCCTACTCAAACTCAGGACAGGGACTTCTCATTCAAGATAGAGCGTCTCATTACGCTCCAGACGTCCAGTTGTGACCTTATCCCTGCAGCTGTCAGCATGTTAGCGTTAATAGGGCAGCCATAGCTGACGATGAATATAATTACTGGGACCCAAAATAATAATAGCACCTTTGGGCAACACCATCAACCTGTTATTATTAGTTATTAATAACAAAGGGGCGACAGACAGATACTCAGAATTACATCCCCTTATAAGGAAGATTCACCCTAAAACGCAGAACACATGTCACAAGTAATTGTCATGAGATTGTGCATCTCTGCCATAATTTGCCAGACTGAAACAATTTGACTTGGAGTGTTAAAAAATTTAACAATATGGTGCAAATTCCTCATCAGACCCTGAAATTAATCAGGTCACACTTTTTGGTGGTCCAAAAATATGACACTGTCATGATGCAAGATGTAATTGTAAATTGATTGATTAACAATTTAACTGTGTTTACATTGGAGGGTTAGGCTATAATATTCGCTATATTTCTATCTGTCTTTGAATAAAATAGAGCTAGATAATCATATTGCAATGATAATGCAATTAGGTGCAGTCTTTTGGGGCTTCCCCAGTTGGACGTAGCGCGTGGAAGGAACACGTTATTCTAACCAGTTCCCTTCCCCTCCATCAGGCGCCCCAACTGGCCAGGAGGAGGCATTATAGAGACAAGGGTTACTGCATGTTTTTGTGAGGGTACCTACCCAAGGAGACACGGGGAGAACATGCAAACCTCCACACAGAAAGGCCCTTTCACCAACCCCACCTAGGGTATGAGCACTGATGACGCGGACTCACTGAGGAGGGAACGCGCCAGGAGGACCTTCTAGTTGTGAGGCGACAGCACTACCGACTTCACCACCGTGCCCCACTGATTCTGCACTCTGTGTTTGTGAGAGAGGGAGAGAGAGAGAGAGAGGGGGGGGGGGGGTAAGAGCCAATTTGTGATCTTCCTGAGCAAATCACAAATTGGCTTTTTAGCATACAACAGACCATATCATCATGCTCAGCACCCTATTGAACAATCAAATACACAAAAGCACTTGGTCAGAAGAAAGCACTGGAGAAACCTGAATATGTCATTTCGAAAAACATCCTTTTTTGCCTTGCTCCAGTAGAATTTTGCATAGGAAAAAGTACAGGACAGTACAGTTCACTGACACAAGGTCAACTAAAAGGATGAAGACCACAAGAAAGCTGTTAGGCTTGTTTGCATTGGGGTCCCTTTACTACCGTTGTACTCAATTCATACAAATATTTATTCATTCATTCATACAAATGCGATATGTGTCTTGCTCCTGAGATGCACCAGACGAGCATGATTTTGGCTTGAGGCATTGCGGAACCTCCCTTTAATCTAAATTATTTAGTTATTCCTTCTAGATACAGTACCTACCTCAGCCTAAACATAACCACCATAGGTAACTTCAACCACCCCATAAGAGATAACTGATGATAAGGCAAGCTTGAGGACCTTTTAATATACAGTGTATATCTATCTATACAGTATATATTTTTTTTTGTTTTAGGCTTTTCTGCCTTTATTGATAGTTCCACTGAAGATAGACAGGAAATACACGCAGCAAAGGTTGTCGGGAGCAGGACTCAAACCCACGATGCAGGCACCAGAGCCCACGCGGAATTCGCCTGGACCACTAGGCCAGCGGGCACCCCACTAAAGGACATTTTACGGCACCAAAAAGGAACATCAAGCTGGAAATCGAGACTAAAATTGGGCTCAAAATATTGGACTCAGTCCCCATTTCCCTTTACGGTTGCGAGGTCTGTCTGGGGTCCACTTGCCAATGCCAACCAAGATTTAGCAAAATAGGACAAACGACACTATGAACGATGAAGAGCAGAATTAGGACGATACCCAATAATTATCAAAACTCGCAAAAGAGAGCATTTAAATTGCTCCTCACAACAAAGTCGTGACCTACAGAAAGAGATCTATAGAGATGTCCCTCTCAGATTGAACCAAATTATAAGAAAACTATCTGACATAGTATATAGGAAAGAATAAACCTACAGCAAATTAGAATGCTATTTGGCCCTAAACAGAGAATCCAAAGTGGCAGAATACCTGAGCACTGTGACTCATCACCCAAAACTAAATCCGTTGTCCCAGAGAGAGAGAGAGAGAGAGAGAGAGAGAGAGAGGAGAGAGAGAGAGAGAGAGAGAGATCCAGTCGGTCCAGAATTATAATCTAGCATTTTGAGGTGGAAACATGGAGAATGCACAGGCTTAATCATATTTAGGCTTTATAATAAAATGTTGCTTTTAACAAGTAAAATAAGCAAATTAAGAATTACCATGGGTGATTTGAGAGGAGCCCTTGTCACACATGTGGTCAGTGTGGCGATGACCCACAGTGCACGCACCAGGCTGAGAGCGAGTGCATTCAGCCGCAGCAGACGCTGCAGGCTGTCTGTCTTTCTGCTGCTTGCTTCTCCCCCCAGCCCAGCACATTGAGCAGCATCATTCATTTATACTCTTAAAGTTGCTACGGTGCAAAGTGTTAGTGCTTTGATTGCAAAGTGTCGTCGTGAATATTGATGGAGAAATCTGATCCAATAAAGACGAGTCCAGAGTCAACAGCTGCGGTGCGCTGGGGAGTTAATTGGTATTTAACCTAGACATGGCTCCCAAGAGAAGACAGACCTGCACACAAGATGAGGTGGAAAGAAACCAAGCTGCACCTTATAACTACCTGCCAAGCAGTGCCAACTGTACAAAGAATCAGACACTTATCACTTCCCACAGATGATTACAAACACCCAAAGAGAGTTTGAAAACATGACTAATAGTCAGCGCATATTATCAGAAAAATGGCTAAACTAAAGAATAAATTCTTTACCAATACATTTATTCACCAATGTGTTTGTAAAGGTGTCTAGAAACACATCTCACAAAGATTCAGTTTCCCTAGGTGAATCTGTGACAGCTGAAAAAAATACAAAAATGTGAATGTAATCTATAAGTATGATTTTTGTTTGTTTGATTTGTGTGGCCTGGTGGAGACCTGTGCTCGGAAGAGCACTGCTTCTAGTTTGTTTTTAATATGCTTTTGTATTTGTGGATTCTTGTTTCTTTGTTCTTATTTTTCTGTATAAATTGCTTGTGATATTATGTACAAAAGGTTTGTATATGTCTGTTCACTATTTCTTCAAATGTGTATGTTAAAATCTGAAAAGCAATAAAAAGTATTAATCACAAAAAGAAAATTAAGAGTGGAACAACAGCGTCCCCTTGTGGACAAAACATGGAACTATTTACTCAAAAAGGCAATAGAGTCCGATTGCAGTACTCAGTAAGGAGGCCGGCATTGGAGGAGGCGGGCATTGGAGGAGCTGGAGGCGGATTAGAAAGGTTCATAGTATCCAATAGAATCAACAGCAGACCTACAAGCTCACAACGCAAGCAAGCGCAACGCTTTGTGGGCTTGTAGATCGGCTGTTTTCGCCATGGATTATTAATTCTTATTGAACACAGGAAAATAACACGTTTCTTTAAAATAAACTATTTACTATATTAATAATATAGTAAATAGTTTATTTTAATATAGTAATAATAATAATACAGTAAATAGTTTCTACTATATTAATTCTTTTAATAATAAATCAGCGGTGAGAGACACCCCGGTGGTCAGCAGCGAGGCCCCCGCCGCTATAGCCTCGGCGGAGCCGTTGACCGTCACCGGCGAGGCGAGATGACAGTCATCGGCGAGGCGAGGACGAGGTGACCATCAGGTCTCCCGGTGGAGGGTCGACACGGTAGCCGTGAGTCAGCCGCCCTGCGGTGGCTGACTCACGGCAACGCGAGGCGAGGTGACGGTCATCGGCGAGGCGAGGTGACCATCGGGTCTCCCGGTGGAGGGTCGACACGGTAGCCGTGAGTGTCGACCCTCCACCGGGGTGTCTCTCGCCGCCGACAACAGGGTGACCGCAGCGGGCGGCGAGGGAGAGCAGCCACGAGCGGATCAAACATCCACCCTCTGCCCGGGGGAAAGTGCCTCTACGGCGGATACAACCTCCACCCTCTGCCCGGTCCTCCCCCCGCTCTGGAACAACCTTCACGGTGGATTACATGACAAACATATCACTGTCCCCGAGGAGGCTGTTGTGAGCGAGTGAAGGTTGAGCGAGTGAAGGTTGTTGCAGAGCGGGGGGAGGACCGGGCAGAGGGTGGAGGTTGTATCCGCCGTAAAGGCTCTTTCCCCCGGGCAGAGGGTGGATGTTTGATCCGCTCGTGGCTGCTAGTGCTCTCCCTCACCGCCCGCTGCGGTTCGCCCCGTTGTCGGCGGCGAGAGACACCCTCTGTAGCCGGGGACAGTGAGAGGAGAGGCGGGGTGGGTGTGGAGCTCTTTCTAGCCGGAGATAGTGAAGGGAGAGGCGGGGTGGCCAGCTCCCTCTAGCCGGGGACAGTGATAGAAGAGGCGGCGTGTTTAAGCTCTCTAATAGCCGGGGATAGTGAAGGGAGGACCGGGGTGTTTTAGCTCACCCTAGCCGGGGACAGTGACAGAAGAGGCGGGCTGTGGAGCTCTCTCAAGCCGGGGACAGTGAAGGGAAGACAAGGGGTGGGACAGCGATAGGAGAGGGGGTCTATCACGGACACGGAGGAGGAGGGAAGGGGGTCCGGCCGGCATGGACCGGGGTGTCCAACCCTCCACCGGGGTGTCTCTCGCCGCCGACAACGCAGGCGACCGCAGCGGGCGGCGAGGGATCCCCGCAGGACGGCCGACTCACGGCCACCATGTGGGGGTCCCACGACCACGGCACCTCTCACGGACCTCCGCTGCCGTCACTCCGTGGTCGAGAGATTATTAATAATCATAATAATTTATAATCAATTAGAAAAAGGAGTAAGTTAAATGCGTGTCATTCTAATATTTGTTTTAAATAATGATTATTTAAAACAAATATTAGAATGACAAGCATTAATAATCATAATCATTTTATAATATAACCATTGAGAAAAAGGAGTTTTAGACTAACTTACTCCTTTTTCTAAGTAAGTTATAACTTACACCTTTTTCTCAATGATTATTAATGCTTGTCAATTATTTTATAATAATATAATAATTCAGAAAAAGGAGTAAGTTAAATGCTTGTCATTTATTAGTTTGACTCAGTGCAGGGGGCAGTAAGTTTGTTCAAACCTGTCTCAGTTTCATTCAGTTTCATTCAGAGCGTCATATACCTTTAAGAAATGGACACCTCCAAGGCCCGCCCCCTCCAAGGCTCCCTACAAGGCCCTCCAATGCCCGCCTCCTCCAATGCCCGCCTCCTCCAATGCCAGCCCCCTCCAAGGCTCCACCCCCTCCAAGGCTCCTGCGTACTGCAGTCGGACCCGTCTCCAAAAAGGGGGAGAGAAGGACAAATACGTCACGACCCAACCGTTCGACATCACCTCCCTGGTGGTCTAGTGGTTAGGATTCGGCGCTCTCACCGCCGCGGCCCGGGTTCGATTCCCGGTCAGGGAACTCCCTTTTCCTAATTTTAAGGGTAGTACCATAGTATTATTATTAAACAGCAATTGTAGGTCCAGAAAGGAAACTAAACTCACCCAGCAACTCCCGTACGAACAGAAGTGAATATATCTACACAACAGTGCCGAATGCTGAGGGACAAACTGCAGCCGAGATTTTGCTTGGTGGACAAGCATGCAGCGTGGTGTATTCTTTCTAGTGTTTTCCTGAGCTGTAGTGAGTTCATTCAAGTTGTCATCATTCGATTCGTGACTTCAATGCATAATGCATATTGCATTCCACCCAACTTTCTTCTGGCTCCAGCTTGCTTTTAGAACGTGACGTTTCCATAGGGACGTTTCCCACAGTCCTCCTTGTGAATAACCAAGTGAATAACCCGGAAGTAATGCTCCTGACAACGTCACACGTGCGCATTACCCTGAGACCACGCGCGTCGGGCAGCTACCATAGGCAGCAACACGCACGATGGCTGCCTGCAACATAGAGGATGTGCTGGCTAAAGCCGAGCAAGACGAGGCTGAAAAACTGAAAAGCATCACCGTTCACAAAGAACTCGATCTCGAATATGACATCGGTAACCTGGCCGCGTTCGACAAGAACACCATCGACATCCGTGAGTTCAGAGAGCAGAAGAAAGAGGACTTTCTGCGGTCGCTCGCCCGTGACAACACGCAGCTGCTCATCAACGAGATATGGAAACAACCCGTGGAGAGATGCGAGGAGGTGATCGTCGCCAAACTGCCCGAGCCGACCACTCCACTGCCCAGGGAGAAGCCCGTTCCCAAACCAAAAGCCCCGACCAAGTGGGAGGAATTCGCTAAGCTGAAGGTAAAGCTAAACTCTTAGCTAGCCTCCCCCTCCCCGGAGACTCTGTTTAATTTACCTTAGCCTTAATTTTTTTCCCTGCTTATGATGTTATCCTATGCATAGGGGACCGTACCTATGTTCCCCAGGTTCTATGTTCCCCATTTACCCCCCCCCAAAAAGGTTCTATGTTCCCCAGTTACCCAAAAAAGGTATGTTCCCCACTTCCCCCTAAAAAAAAAGGTTCTATGTTCCCCGCTCAACTTAAAAAAGGTTCTATGTTCCCCACTCATCCAAAAATGCAGGAAACATTCATTTCTATTTATTAATAACAACTCAAAACACCCAATAATAGGGAGAAATTACGAATACTAGTGGGACTAGGGACATCTGGACACCATACTTTTGTTATGACTGGGCATCTGGTGGGCATTTGGACGAGTGGGTGGGCACATAGACGAGTGGGCACTTAGGGGTGGAGACACCTGGGCAACTGGGCACCTAAATGAGGATTGCCCACATTTTCTTAGTGCCCAGATGTACCACCATTTCCTGCATTTGATTTGGGAACCATCCTTTTTTTTTTTTGTGGGGAAGATATAGTAGATCCTTTTTTTGGTTGAGAGGGGAACATAGAACCTTTTTGTGGGGAGGGTGGGTGGGGAACATAGAACCTGGGGAACATAGAACCTTTTGGGGGGAGAAGTGGGGAACATAGAACCTGGGGAACATAGGGTGGATCCCATGCAGGGTACTGTACTGTGTTCTATCCGTCTGTCTTACAATGTTATATGAGATATTTAAAGTGATTCCTGTGTAAATAAGCCGTAAAGCTTAGTAGGTTGAGGATCTCCTTTTAGTTGACCTTCTACCAGTGATTTATACTGTCATGAAACTACTTTTTCCAATGCAAACAAACTTCTAATAAATTCTTCAATAAATCAATCAAGGGCATCAAGAAAAAGAGGAAAACCAACTTGGTGTGGGATGAGGTCGCCAAGGACTGGAAACGGCGCTTCGGCTACAAGAGGGCCAAAGACGACACCAAGGAGTGGCTGATTGAGGTCCCCGTAAACGCGGACCCCAACGAGGACCAGTTCCAGAAGCGCAACGCCGCCAAGAAGGAGAGAGTGGCGAAGAACGAGCTGCACCGGCTGAGGAACATCGCCAGGTCCCAGAAGATAAAGGTGCCGGGTGTTGGACTGACAACTTCAACCAGCCAGTCTAAATCTGAGCTGGCCCTGGCCGTCAGTGTTGCCAGGACTTCCACAGCGTCAGTGGGTAAATTCCAGGACCGCCTGCCCAAAGAGAAACCCCCCAAGAACATGGGCAAGAAGAGGAAATTCCAGCCCGTCATAGGTGACTTTTCTAGCGAAAAACAAAAGCAGCTGGACCTTCTGAACATCATGGACAGTAAGAGACCAAAGCTAGACATCACCAAAGCTGTCAACAAGCAGATGCGTGAAGAGGACAGGGAGGAGAGGGCAGACAGATATAAGAAGGGCGCAGGAAAGAAAGGACGGAAGGGCAACTTCTCTGGGAAAGGGAAAGGTGGGAAAGGTAAAGGAGGAGGAGGAGAAGAAGGATGGGGAGGGAAAGGCAAAGGGGGTAAGGCTGGAGGAGGCAAAGGGGGTAAGCCTGGAGGACGCATAGGGGGTAAGGCTGGAGGAGGCAAAGGGGGTAAGCCTGGAGGACGCATAGGGGGTAAGGCTGGAGGAGGAGGCAAAGGGAAACCTGGGAAGCGATGATGACTCGTGAATCTGTGTCCAACTTCCAATGTGCCTTGTCATCGACTCCGTGAACTGAACGTGTGACATAAAAAGACTGGAGGTGCCCTGCTGTATATTGGGTTGTGATGTAATATTGTTAGGTGTTCTCGTCAAAAAAAAATGTCAATATTAAGTAAATTAAGGGTTCTAAATATGTCAAAAGGAACCCTCCTCTTGTTCATTGTGAAACACTTGTGTTTTACTTAATTCAACCACCATTAAAATCAGAATTGGATGGAATAGTTTGTTTTCTTTTAACAATCTGAGTATGGCATTTGGCATGTACTACATTGAAAATGATGTGTAGAACTCAAAAGGCTACACTGTTGCCATCTCACGTAGCAGAGTAACTTTCAAGTGATTGAAATTACAACAAAATGTTCAAAGAAATGAGAATCTTGTTGGGAGGTAAATATTAAAGAGAGAATTGAGTGCTAATGTACTTTATTCGGAGGAAGAAGGAGGGGAGGGACGGGAAATGTTTTGCCCTGAAAAACTACTGATTCTGCCTTCCCATGAGAAAACGAATCAGACATTGTTTTATCACTAGGATATTATGATCATCTATAGTCCCACGCGTGTGGATACTAAAACATTTCACCCCAGGGTAATATGCTTGTCTTAGATTTCAGTGCTGTATGCAAAAAATGATCTTTAATCCGTCCGCCAGGCTAAGCCATGGCGCTCATTGTCGAGGTTAAAAACTATATTCTGTTCAGTGTTCAATCAGTTAACATTGTTAATAATTAAGTAACTCCTCACAGGATCAACCTCTTCAATTCAAATGGGGCCTATCAGATGAAATGTTAAGCATTTCTTTGTAGGAAATAAAATGAATGCCTTCTTCCAACACTCACCAAGAATTTTGCTTTCAGGTTGCCCGACCGGGCAAGTGCTCATTTGAGAGGGGACACAACCGTAAACACAGCACAAGATATCTGTCTAAACACCTGAACGGTGCCATCACAGCTGTGCAATCTGTCTTCTGGTCTGTGAAATGTAAAATAAGAGCACTGATGGTCTATAATGTGCTGTTTTTACTGTTGCTACACTTAAAATGTAAAATATAATCATAGCTACTGTATGTAGGTACTGTATTTGGAATTTGGATTTTAAGTATTGAGGAAACAATGACATTTTATCACACAGCCCCAGAAAGTAAATACAGTACATAAGTATTAATTAAAATATTACTATCATTTTATAATGGACGATTTACTTTTTGGGCAAGTGGCCATGACCTTTGGGCAAGAAGAACATGACCTGTACTTGCCCGACAGGCAAGTGCCTCTGAGACCTTAGTGTCCACCCCTGTATATGAAGAAGCCTGATCTCAATTCTTAGGTAGAATAATCATGATTAACATAATATTAGCCAGAATCGTGAATACATACACATTAGTTTTTCCTACTTGAATGAACTTTTCCCTGTTGCAGTTGTGCTGCCCTAACTACACTCAGTTATATTTTGTTGTTTCTGACTCACTGCATAATCTCTCACTTTGTTGATGGATCGTGTTTGATTGCTGACATAAGCACACTGCAAAGTTCTGTTGTTCATAAGAGGATGGGGAGGGTGATTGTGGGTGTTGGAGTGGCAGTGGGGGCTGTTAATCACCATCTGCTGACTGGTGCCCCCCCCCCCCCCCCCCATATCCCAAGCACTCAATCATCTTTCTTCTTTCTCGCCCTGACCACTGGAAAATGGGACACAAGTCAGAACCCCCAAATCAATCATGCACTTCTGAAATTATGAAATCTCGTCTGTGTTGGCCGTGCAGGGGTGGTGGTCTCGCAGCACCCTCGCCAGCGACCAGATGGACAAGAAACAATAGGCAAAGGCGCAAGGAAGAGCTGGTCAAGCATGATCTCAGAGAATTCGTATTTAATGAGGTTAACAACAAGAGTATGTTTGTTTTTCCCATTTAGACTTGAAACCTTTTATATGCACCATTCAAAACACAATTTTAAACAATTATAGCTGTGTGCTTTTGATTGCTATGTAGGGAAAATATATATATTGTAGCTTAAAAATACACATTGTTGCTTAAATTCAGTGTATACAGTATGATGCTGTGTGTGTGTGTGTGTGTGTGTGTGTGTGTGTGTGTGTGTGTGTGTGTGTGTGTCCTGCCAGTGCTGCAGTGGGTTTATGTAAGGCTGGCAGGCAATGAGCTTGCAGAACCCTCAGTCACTGTGTGAGTGTGACTCAGACCTCCAACATGCAGCGCATCTACATGCAGAGCAATGAACGCTTTGAGGTCTTCACTACTGTCCTTGCTCCACAAGGTGAGTGAAACAGTATATGTTGTAGTACCATACTGTAAACAATACTGTGCAGGAGAAGAATCACTGTCGATGGGAAAAATAAATAACATAAATCAATCTACAATGCAGTAGATCATTTGAATTCACTCTGAATTCACTTGTTTGTTCAGTTAACTGATGGTTTTAATAACAGTGGAATCCATCTGCATTATGCTGCATTCTGTCATTTCAAATGTTATATGGGTTTGAGTGACATGAATGCCAATAATGTGCATGCATTCCATTCACTTGGCATTATTGTGATGAACGGAAAATTGGTCTTTGTGGTTTGACTTTTTGCTGATTCACCTCCTGGGAATCTTGATGTTTGCAGCAAGATATCGATGTAAAGCAGATGTGGAAAAGGCAAGTAGACATTTCTCCTTGATTTAAACATAAATCTAAAATTGCTCTGAATTCACTGAATACATAATAATAATTATAATTTTCCATTCAATGTTCAAATGTACATCTTTGAGGCAAGCAGTTTAAAAAAGTAGTGTGGCATATGAAATCAAAACCCTAATCCTCATATTTCTGAATATTTACAATACGTTCAAATTATTTCACATTTATACTGATCCCACTAAAATAAAACAGTTCCTTATGGCTCAGTTTGACATTTCCATGTAGTTCAATGTGACATTTGATTCATCTAATTCCAGTGACAAATGCAAACACTGTTAGAACAGAAAAGGGTAGACCAGATACAAATGTAGGGTTTCTGTTTCGTTGCAGATGATCTCTGTCTTAAAATGACTGATTCTCTACATTCACATAATTTCACATGAAATTACCTCTATACAACAAATACTTATTGCAATCCATCCGTATTATACAGAGACTCAATGCAGAACATGTACTTGTTTGTTTTCAGATGCAGAATTCATGTCTGCAAAATGTCTATTCTCATTCTGTCCACTAGATGGTAGTGATACACAGCTACAAGCCCCATTGGCCAGATGAGCTCGAGTTGTCACGGGGTGATGTCATCCTGGTGTTGACCATACATGAGGAGGAGAGGTGGTTTGGGTGGCTGCAGAACGGCCAGAGAGGCTACTTCCCCGCCTCCTGTGTGATGGAGCTGAGCCAGGTTGGTTGGCAGAATCTGTTCATCAATGCAGCATTATGATACACAATGGACCGTGCTGTTGTTTCAGCACAGTCCATTGTGTGTCATACGTGAAGGCATATTTGATTCTGTAAGTTAGGACAATGTTTATCTGTTCTGTTATAAACACCCACATCCCACTCACTCACTGATTTGTAGTAGTCCTTATAGCACTGGTTCTCAAAGTGGGATCTGGAGATGGCCAAGGGGTTCTTGAAGGGCTTCCGAGGGTCCCGCCAACACAAAGAACAGTTTTAACACATCTTATTCTTTGTCTATTTTCTGGCTGATCTACAAGCTCACAACGTATCGTGATGCAATGCAATGCAGGCTTGTAGATTTACTATTTTCAAAACATTTTTCTCTAGAACAAAATCCTTTCAGTTGGTGGTCTGCAGCGGTGCTGAAAAATCAACATGGAAATGTTTGAGATAGTTTTGAGATACAATGCAGGTCATGCAAAGGAGGAAGACCTCATGATAGAGTGTCTTTCTATTGTTTTAGTAAAGAACAAAGTCCCGAGGGCCTCATTTCTGTTTTGACATTGAATAGAGAGTTGTTTGTGGGCCTATGAAAGAAGATATGGCTCGTAGCAGCTATCATGTAGGAGTTCAGGATGTTAGTGGTAACCTCAGCCTCACACAGCTCTGTTGGCTGCTATAGTGCCCTCAGGAGAATACGTCTGCCAGGGACCTGCGGCGACCCGTGTCCCTGAGAAGCCGGAACTATGTGTCAGGTTTCCATCCTAGATGTGGAAGGTGAGTGTCTTCTGTGTATTAAAAAATATGAACTGATGCGACCGCCACACACGCACACATATACACACAAACAAACACACTCATGCACGCACAAACGCGCACAGACACACACACATACGCCCCCGCCACCTCCCCCAAAACAAGTACATATGCACACTTCACGCACACACCACCCAGCAGCTGTTCTACCATCGGAGCCGCACACCCCATCCCCAAATCCAATCCCACTCCGCTCCGCCCAGTGGCCCATGAACAGGTGGCCCCCTCTCGTCCCTCATTAGTTGACAAAGCATGTAGATTACAGCCAACACCCCCCCATTCCCGATCAATCTCTTGTCATTGCACTGCTGCTCACTCACAGCACACTGGGCTTAGGGGCGGAAGGCGCAGGGGGGTGATATCGCTTGATCCGATCAGAGTCTCGCAGGTTTTCCCTCTAAAAGTAAATGGGGTTTATGGCTGGGCTGTCACAGTTTTACTATGACATCCAATGTCATTGCATTATAAAACCTTTTTCAAATCTAATTCGATTTCTTTTGGATTCGTGTCATATTTAGTATTATGATCAGCCTAATGGTCCATAACCGTAACTGATCCCTAACTTTAAAAGTGCTGTGTATTAAATGTATCGCTATGGGCACTATACTGTATGGGGTGTGAAAGAGAGGAGGGGTGAGTTTATATTTGACAGTCGGCCACACATACACAGACACATGCGCGCGCACACACACACGTGCACGCACACACGTGCACGCACACACACGTGCACGCACACACACACAGAGTCCTCTGTACAGCTCCGTGCTTGTCTGCTAGCGGCGGAATTTGGGTCATGAGGAATAAACAGGGCCTTTGTGGTTGTTATTTCCTCTTTGTCCCCCAGTGGACACGGGCTGCAGACCCCCGGGAGGAGCAGCCGAGGAGGTGGAGGAACAGGCCTGGAGGCAGGCCAAGGGGAGAGGGAGGGCCCCTTCCTGGAGAAGAGGCTCCCAGTCTCTCCGCCGCTGGCCTTGCCGGCCCAAACACACAGCTCCCCGGGCCTGCTCCATAGGATCCTGTCCAAGCACCGGAAAAAGACCCAACGCAAGGGGGCCACCGACGGGGCCGGGGCCACCAACGGGGCCTTCGAGGATGACTGAGAGGCCCCTCTCTCTCTCTCTCTCTTCCTCAGTGGTGGCTCAGTGGCCGAGGTCCACTCTGCCAGGCTGTGTCGAGGGAGTTGGTGTGGGTGGGACCGGGATGTTGTGTAATGTGCGGGTTCTTTTTTTGAAAAGCTGACATATTTTTGTCAATTCACCAAGTAATCATATTGACATATAAAGTCCATCCTGCGCATCTGCTCCAGGTATAAGAGCTGCTTTTCTGCCAGCACTGTTATGAAATATGAGGAGGAAATATTATATATTCAGTATTCAGTATATAGTGTAATATTATATGTAACATAGGGCAATATACTAGCAATTGGTGGCTAAACAATGTTTCATTGATTGTCAAGGAAGTACAACATTTACATTTGTTGCCCAGCTTTGCTGCTGCTGCTTAAGCCAGACCCTGTTTCCAATATCTGTGCGTATTATTTGTTCCATGATGTCATCACAACCTTTTTTTTCCCACAACCTATAACATAAATGCTGCTTATAACATAAATTAGAATACAGAACAAATAGATACACTGTACAGTATAGAATCATCATCATCTGGTTTTTACGTCTATAGAATAAATATTGTTATTTTTAATAAAATCATCCAACGCTAACCCTTATTGGCTGCTGGTGTATCTTTTCATTTTATTAATAACATGCTCCCTTGTATTACCTCATACTTAAGTCCCTGTGAATCTTTCCTTTGAACATTCCAGGGCCTCCCTTCTTTATAACACTGTTGTGGAGAAACCTCTCTCCAGTGAAAGCGGGTGGGATGGAGGTTTTCTCAGCGCATCACCAAAGGGGCCAGTGATTATGCCTGTTGCCTGGGTGACTACTAAGCAGCTCTTAGAAGTTCCTTGCGGTCTTCTGTGGTAGTAGCTCCCAACAAGCAGGGACGTGCAGAAAATGTTAGAGAGGCAGGGGCTGACATTTCTAAAAGGGCTTTGGGGAGAAAATATTGAAAATAGCAGACCTCCAAGCTCACAACGTGTCGCGCTGCGACGCGTTGTGAGCTTGGAGGTTGGCTATTTTCGGTGCTTGATTCCACAGTGAACTAATACTGGTGATGTGGTGTACATCATGGATTTCTACACAGAGAGGGATATGCTTTCAACATGTGCTGCTGCATTCAAGTTCGGGAGAGTTTGGACAAGACAATTCTCTTGAATGCTGCCTTCAGGTATGGCATGGAAAGATGGCATTTGCATTTCTTCCACCATAGTACAAACTGCATTCATGGTCTGGAGAGGGCACTTTTTACAGAGGGATAAAAGGGCAGGGGCTCAAGCCCCCTTTGATGTATATCTGTGCAAGTGCCTGCCAACAAGTCCCTATAGCAGGACCTCTAAGGGTGGGCTGGAGATTGCTTCCCTCCAGAGAACACGCATGCACACACACGCGCGCACGCACGCACGCACACACACACACACACACACACACACACACACACACCAATCCTAATCTTAACCCTCACCTTGACCTCCATGGGACTGAGAAGTGTACACCACCCCCTGGTTTGATCAGTGGTATAATCCATTGTGGTAAACACTGTGGGAGGTCAGTCAAACTGGGGCCAGTGTATGGGAGGCATGTCTTGCACAGAGGATTGCGTAAATGTTAAAGCACGATCAGGAAGAAAAAGTTCCTTGTATTCTGAAACTGCACACACATGTGTGCAGAGCGAGATATTGGCTGCCTTTCATAGCTTCCCACTGTCAGCACTGTTCGACTAGTGCCTCTCTCCAACATGGAATAATTTATGTTCATTTAAAAAAGAAATCACTTTAAATTCAATTCATTTTTGTTGTCATTGCAGTTAGTGCAATGAAATAATGCTTCTACCACTTTTTCGAGTCACGTGTTCAAATACTGGATTCTGATTGGCTAAATTCCGGAGGTTATGAGAGGACAACTGCCGCAAAGTTGTGTGAGGAGATCAATGCGCCTCAGTGTACATCCGGGGACTTCAGGAGGTAGTCGGAACACCTTTCCCCCAACCAACAAATGAAGGTCGCAGCGGTCCTATGTTTACTAACGTGCGTACTATCGTCGCCGATTTATTTGGATCCAATGCAATCCGCCAACTTTAAAGCCCCTTTTCTCTGAACCTATGCCTTTCTGGAAGCGAACAGCCTCTATTTACGGCCGGAACGGTGCTTTTAACTGACGTTAGCTTAGCTGTAAGCTAGACGCATGGATTAGTATGGAGTTGGCGCCATCTGTTGGTGAGTAGAAGATGTTGTTGGTGGAACTATCTGCTGTCTCGCGGAAGTTTTATAGGCAATAATGATTGTAACTTAAGATCCTTGCAAGTTACAACTATGTGTTTTCTTTCATGTATAAGGGAAAAAGTGGTAGAAAAGCTATTTACCACTCGGGGTCGGACATTATGCTCTGATAATGTCCTGTGTTAGGGTGTTATCGGACTCGGCTTCGCCTCGTCCGATAACACCCTAACACAGGACATTATCAGAGCATAATGTCCTCTCACTCGGGGTAAATTGCTTACATATAAGCAAACTGAGAAGAAATAGAAAAGAATAATTACAGAGAAATAGGGACATGTAATGCTGTAATACTAAAGCAAAAGAAAGCCATACAAAAAAGTATTTACTGCTCTATCCCAGATTTGAACGCTGGTCTCCTGCAGAAATGCGATATCAGAACCTGCCTGCTTAAACAGGGGAGAAATGACATTTGTGTCAAACCAGAAACAGGATCGTGTTGGTCGTGTCAAACTAGACACTCTAAAGTAGACCAGCAGGGAGACCAAACACAACCACTCCAATTGTAAGTTATATTGTACTCTACCATGCAGATTGGACAAAATATAATTGTATTCACGCCAAAAAATAAATAAATAAAAACGTACACATAATGCAGGTTTAACAAGATGCTGTCTCAGTCTGGGGGTCGAGGCATTTCCTTGTAAAGAACTACCGACAGCAGTGGTTATCAAACCTTTTTGGCTTCAGTAGCCAATCCCCTTTCCCTGATATCTGATTCCAACATGTTGCTTAGAAAACCACAAGCAAAAATCATAGCTATAGATAGCAAATGATGCTATGAGTGAATGATAACCCATTTATGAAGAATATAACTTTTAATGTAGGGAAAGAGTTGCAATTAGTGCCTCCTGAGCACATTTATCTTAAAATGTGGTCATAACATGTCCAGTTTTGATGCTCATTCACTGCCAGAGTAAATACATAAATAATCCAGCTCCTGCCAGCAAAATCGGCGTTTTCCTTATAGTCCAGGGGAGTTTTTTTCTGCAAATAATATCTAAAAAATTACTTTTTATATAAAAGTTGACCAAAGTTGACCAAAGTTGACCGGCAGGGAACCCCCTAGCTAAATTGTTGATCAGGCACTTTACCGGCAGGGACTGTGTTAATATGCTCAAAATATAAATCAAATGCATACTAGTTACATTGCTGTGCCTCAGTAAACTATGACCACAGGTAAACCAAGAACCTAGCATCAGTCTACTCTAAACAATATTCTATCAAAAATAATAATATACATGAAAACTACAGAAACTATACAACACCAGCTAACAATGAACCTAGAATCTGTTTAAATAACATGCTATCTAATTAAAATCAGTAAATCTCTCTGACCCCTTGACCAGGGACATGTTGGGCCCCTGATTCAGCCCGGGAAAAAGAGATGGAGATGCCCTCATTGCGCGCTATAGAGAGATCGCTCTCTATAGCACTGCTGCCACTCAAAGATTTGTGACAAAGTGACAAGCCAGTGGGCCAATTACATTGTGTGCTTGTAGATCTGCTGTTTTCACTACTTTTGTGCAACGGCCTTGTATGATGAAGCAGGCATTTTCTTTGCGAAAAAAATCTACAAATTTGAAACTTGGAGATACAAGGTTTCTGCCCGACAGTGACGATTTACTTTGTTGGCCGCCCAGCCCCCAAAATGGATTATTTTAATTTTTTTCCTAATGGCCGGGAATGAACCGGCCGTTCAGGAGTTGTCCCGCTTTTCCCAATGGCCAGCACGTCCCTGCCCTTGACCGTGAACTTTGCTCTGTAGATTAACCTACCATCTGACACATGTTTACATAGTGGCACACTGTGCCACTATGGCACAGTGTGCTAATACCAATACTATATTTACTATTGTCGACATGTATCATGGCATGGACCTATTCTGAACTCCAACAGCTACGATTGTACACAATGCAAGTAGGCCTATATTCAGGTATCACAACTAAAGTATGAATAGTGGCCGAGATGAGTAGTGTACCATTCTGGGGACATGGTGAGGGGAGGGTTTGGGCCTTTGGGGGGGGGCTGTATTTTTGTTTTGTTTTTACGTTGTTTTTTGTGCATCTTGTCCCTTTTCTTTTCCCATTGTCTGTCTTTTATCTGTCTTTTTCAGTTTGTATTGTTTTTTTTTTAATAAAGAATTGTGCATCGTCAATAAATTAATATATATATATATATATATATATATATATATATATATATATATATATATATATATATATATATATATATATATATATTGTTTTAGTTTTTAAGGACTCAGTTCACATAATGTAAAGATATGTAAATTACTCTTGTAATATCGTATCCCCCAATATTAACCCAGTCTCACAAAATCGTCACTATAAAATGCAGTCCTCTAGCAGCCAACTTCAGATGGTGCTGCTCATTCAACAAGTGGAAAGAGTGACCTATATAGCCAGGGCAGAGAGGCCAGCATCCAATTCTGTCCCCCCCCCCCCCCCCCCCCCCCCCCCCCCCCACACACACACACACACACACACCAACCAGGACTGTGGACTTTCCCGCCTAAAGTGCCCTATCCTGACAGTGTTCTGGTGGGTGTCTTTGGGTGGAGGGGGAGGGGGGTTGTAGGGTGCCTGCCAGATGACTGCCCTGTCAGCCCTATAATGGGTTACCATCTGCTGTCTGGCGTGCACAAAGGAAAACAGTGTGTGTGTGTGTGTGTGTGTGTGTGTGTGTGTGTGTGTGTGTGTGTGTGTGTGTGTGTGTGTGTGTGTGTGTGTGTGTGTGTGTACTTTGAGGGATTTGAGATTTTCGCTAGGGGGCTGGAGCCTCTCTTTCATGCCTTTTCCCCCCTCAATGTTTTATGTGCATGTATGTACATGTACACACCATAGCAAGGTGACATTTCTGACAAGAATTTAAGTAGATGCAGGACTTGTTTGGTAAGCTAAATAAAAAGGGGGACTATTATTATCCACTTAATCCCTATATACTTCATTGTACATCAATAGCGGAAGAACTGGCCTACACACACTACAAACTTGTCAATCCATTTTTACAGAATGTTCACCAAATGTGTTTTTGCCAAATGTTCTTAAATTTTTTGTTGAATGTTCACCTATTATGACATGTCAGGTATAGGGATGTTAGGGTTCACGTGATTAATTGATGTTTTATCAAAGCTCATTTCAAATTCTTTCACAATTTTATTCTTGTATGGTCTTGGTATCACTTAAAGGGGTCCTGTCACCTAAAGGGGTATTGTCACTTTAAAAAGTAATCTTAAAATATGAGTTAATATTTCTATGATGTCATTGTGGGAATGCGCAATTATAAGCCAATCAAATGAATTGACTGTACTTAGACTACTTACTGTACTGGTCAGCTGTTGTCAATGGGGAGCGAGGGGCAGATTACACTGTGACATGAGTTTCAGACTGTTTCAGACCCTTTTCAGAGAGACCACGTGACCTACTGTTACTGTATCATACTATTATAATTTCGGGGCGTGTCAGCAGGCCTTAAAGTAAAGTCAATTAAACCCAATGACTGCTCAGCAAGAACAGGGAACCCAAGGAAGGAGAGAACCAATAACCAATTAATAGGTTTCTGACAGCTTTCACCCTGAGTGTGGGTCACACAATGACAAAAGCCCCTCATTGTAAGTCCTCATTGTACAAGAATGAGAGGGAAAAGAGGCATGTTGATGTAGTGTGCATGCTGTGCCTGAATGCTTGTTTGTGTGTGTGTGTGTGTGTGTGTGTGTGTGTGTGTGTGTGTGTGTGTGTGTGTGTGTGCAGGGATGTAGTGGGGGGGAACACGGGGGTACGGAGTGCCCACACTTCTCTCAAGTCAAGTCAGTTGATATTATATTTTCAGGTAGTTCTGACCCAGCAATTGGTTGAAATAGGCTCGCCAGCCGTGCTGAAATGAGCATGACTAACAGCAGATGGTAATATAAGATTTGAAAATGGATTAATTAATTGGAAATATCAGTTGTGGAGCTATTTTGCATGGGAAGTTTGGCTGATGATCCGGTCATCAAATTATTGGTTGAGAAACACTGGTCTAAGGCTATTTCTGCTGCCGCGCAGACCCGTTTAAAGCCAGCGAAAACGTTATGTGCACGCGCACGGACGCACGTGTGCATGCGCATTGGCGCGCGAGCACGTGCGTGCGTGGGGAGTGCCCACACTTCCAAATTTAGCACTACAACACTGTGTGTGTGTGTGTGCGTGTGTGTGTGTGTGTGTGCGTGCGCGCACGTGCGTGCATGCGTGCGTGTGAATGCACACGTGCTTGCGTGTGTACAGTATACATACGTACATGAGCACTCTGGCTTCTCCGGCATAAGGCAAGTTTTGAGTGCTTTGCATCCCTCCATTTGTGGGCAATTGAGTGAATGGGCCTGTAAAACCAACAGCACTTGGGACAAAGGAGGCCCGGGGCCATTAAGTCATGGGTGAACAGGCCCCTTTAGGGCCAGCAGCTGACCCTGTGGAGAGGCCTCTTGTTCTGGCGGAGTGGGCTTGTGTCCCTGGACCCCAGGCCAAATTGACAAGACCCCAACACACACACACTGAGATGACAGCGGTTCAACTCCAGGCTCTTTGTCAATCTCTATCCATACCTAAATATAGTACCTGTCTAGCTGTCATCTCCACCTGTTTGAATGCTATACAATGAACATACTGTATTTTTGTGGACAATAGGTTTGGAGTTTTTAGACTGCCTGAGACTTTGGCTCCCAACAAATCATTAATTGGCTAGGATCCAAGGCCTGTCGTGCCTGTGGTGAGCTTGTCAGACAAACTAAAGCATAATTGGAAATGTTTATTATGTGGGGAAGGTATAGCAATTTGTACAGGGCTACTTTGGCCAAGACGTCAGAGCCTTACTCCAATTTCTTAACCTCTTGAACCCCATTGCCCCCGCCGGCGGGGGCAAAAGGTGTTGACCTCTGAACAGCTGTCAATAAATGTCAATAAATCAATAGAGACCAAATCAAACTACAATTTCATTGTTGATTATTGTTACAGTGGTCCTATAGCATAGTAATCAGCTGTCATTGTACTTTTCATCCATACATTACTCATATTACAGTATTATTACTACTTATTGTTACTGGTTTTTATCATTTTTCACCCTATACTTTAACATTACTAATATTACAGTACTACTCTCACTAAAACATCTGTAGAGTTTACATAGTTTGGAATATATTCATACAATTTTGCCTATCAATTGATGACACCTTGGTGAACAATTTCTCTATTCAATATATATATGTTTTCAATGAGGTCTTGAGGCTCATTCACTATTCAGAAGGCAAATATTCCATAGGCGGAGGTCTTTTTCAATCCTCTTTTTCTGGCTAAATGATCACAGCAGGACAATTTGGTAAGAGAAATGTGATGTTTTACACTGCATTTGTGAATTTTCAGGGGTTAGCTGACATTTGGTGGGACAAGATTAGCCACAATCATTGTAGTTTTGTGTCCACAACTGTTCTAATTTGGGCATACATTTTAGGCGGATTTTTCCCCTGGACCCCCCTGGGGCTTAAACCTGACAAAATATCAATTCAAATTATCACAATTACTTGTGATGTCTGTTTGTTTTGTTTTTTTTAATATTAAACATGTGAGGTGGAGGAACTTCCTTGGGCCTACTGGCAGTGTGCACAAGACATTTGGCACTGATCAGTCCAGCGGTTTGCAAAATTATTACACACACACACACACCTATATGACTCTGACATCTACAGAGCCACACTGTAAAAAAAAAAAAAAGAAAACAGAACCGTTGTAGATGTCATACAAAAAAGAGCATTTTTATTATGTTTTCCATATTAAGTACATGGTTAAAATGGCAGTTGGCAGGAATTCTATTATGATCATTATTGTAAAACTGTATACAATGAAAATGTAGGTGTTACATCTGTGATTTGTATAGTAAACAATAAAAAAAAAAGTCCAGCATCTTGTGTATTGCTCATGCATAACTACAGTAGTAGGACAAATGTTACCTTTCTGTTCATGCACTTAATTCCCTCAAAACCTTTCCATGGCCAACTGTTGTAAACATGCAAACACGTTCATACTTGTACCTACACATGGAGCGTACCGGTACACACACAAGTCAAATCAACAAAGAGAATACAAATTCATCTGTTAGACTCATCAGCCGCCATGATGAAATACAAATACTATTTATAATGAGGATGACATTTAAGTCAAATATTGTCACTGTCAAGCAGAAACCTTGTATCTCTAAATTTCATCTACTGTATTTATCTTTTTTTTTTTTTCATAAATTCATGTGCTATTTTTTAATTAGTTGTATGACAAAAGTAGTAAAAAATATGAGTCAGGATGTGACACGTTGGGAACTTGTACATCTTCTGTTTTTGCTCTTTTATTTTATAATCTTTTTACATTTTACAAAACTTTAAAAATGTTTCACCTATGACATGCCCAAAACAGCAACAACAGTTTGAAAGTGGTCTCTGTGTTTTGTTTTTTGTATTATTTTTATATAACAATTGAACCAAAGAAGTCTTAACAAGAGTTTATAGACTAAATAATCTACATTGTATCAATTCTTTCATTTCCTAAAAAGTAACATACAAGGTTTCTGTCCAACAGTGATGATATACTTGTTGTCCTCCTGCACACACGCCTGATCTTTCCACTTATATCACTGACAAGATTCCCTTCTTTTTCTCACTCCCATGCTTAATGCTAGATAATCCCCCATCTAAATCCAGATTATAGGTGATGATAACTGGATCCAGTGAGGTCAATATCAATGGGAGGACCATTTAGAACTGTAGCGTTACTTCACTGCTCTTGATTATAATAAAAAGCATAAAAACACACTGTTTCAGAGAGGATGTTTTCATAAGAAATCCAGAAATGCCTTCATCACACCAGTATTGTAAAACTTGAAATGAAAGCAGTTTAATTAATTGCTTTAAAAGTATCACACAGCCTAAAATGCATGCAGAGTTAGCAGTGTTTGCGTACAAAACCACCACAATAAAAAATTCATACAAGACTTGTTCTAGGCCTTGTTCTATATAGCTAACCTCCTTCTGTGGTAGCTAGAGCACACTTTTTTATGTTGCCTTTTCTTTACTTTTACTTTGTAAAAATCAAGCAGCTTAATCAGTCAGTATCCTCAATCCTTACATGTTAAGAGACATTCATCTAAAGGCGAAAACCAAAAACCAAACAAAACACACACACACACACACACACAAATGAGTCAGCACAAACAAATGAACAGTCCAACAATTATTGACGAGCAAAAAGTGCAATTTGCCTATGATTAGAGGTCAGAGATGGAATCCTGCTACCTAAAGCCAAGAGAACAAGAACACACTTTGATTCGAAAGGAATAATAAAAGAAAATACATATTATTAGTGATAGGACTACATTATGGTTATTTACTAGAGTGAGTCTTTGACTGATTAGAAGAAAGTAATGATCAAATAAAAACAAATTATGTGGCAGTGCATGTTGACTTCTAACTTGGGAGAAAATTAACTGAACGGTAGGTAGCCCAATACTATTTCTGATAGAGAAAATGAAAATATAATTCTTCAATAGTTTCTTTTTTAAATGTATTTTTTTAAAGAAATAAATATATTAATTAGTAGACATTAAATAAATAAAAAATCCTAAAGCCTTTGGGCTCATGGTAAATCCTTCTTGACCACACGCTTGTTGTACAACACTGATGCGTTATGGTCAGTACCAACCTTTGACACACTGAAACGTCTGACCGAAGCCAGATTCACACTTCATTGCACGGTGATGTCGTGTGCCTAAAATAGCCAACCTACAAGCTTAACGTGGCACATCCGCAACGCGTTGTGAGCTTGTAGGTCTGCTATTTGTGAAGAGCGACACCGTTGTACAACGGAGCATAAGGCCTTAACAACGTTGGCCATTCCTTCCCGTAGGGCAAGCAAAGCCAAGGTTTTAGGCTGACTCGTCCGCTAAAGGTAAACTTCTCAATGAAAGATTATGGCGTCCGATTTATATTAACATCTGAGCTTTAGGTAGCTGTCAAACAATAAATACAAGAGAAAAAAGAACATAGCGAGATAACGTACCCTTCCGTTCTGAGGTTCTTTCACAATTCCATGCTATGAAATACATTCAGTCAATGTCTCAGAGGAAACTATGGCCTTGGAAAGGACTTGGGCATTGTTACTAAAAGATGTGTGTCACAAGTGCTATCCAGTTTGCCCTTAAAACACTACAGGTACCCCTTTCTTGGCCTCAAATTCAGTAGTGCAATACTGACCGCTTTTTATTCCCAATAAGACTTCATATCATCAGGGATAAGCATTCTCCACAACATAACGCTGACGCCATGGAAAACCCACATACTGTAACTGCATTTTAGGCTCTTTTCCCAATTCTTCAATTTAAATGTTAACCTGATCATATGGTCATGTGTTGAAAATCATTTGTTTTTCAAACAATATATGGGGCCTCAATGCAAAAAAATATGGGTTCTATTCTTCATGTGTTGAAAACGTACTTCTAGTAGGCACATGTTTTTTTATGCAACTACAGCAACAGGGCAGTTCAACGAAACAAGCTGGAGGAGATACACAAGTAGCGTTACATCATAAAATGTCTCATTCTTTTTTTTTTCTTTTTCATTTCAACAATATATTAATAATAAAACTCAAGAAGCAGCCACTGCTAGTAATAAACAGTCTATAATCTACAGCCTGCTGTATGGGCAGGCTGTTTTTAACATGGTCGACTAGTGCAGAATATCTATCTTCTTCCTTTCTTTCTGTACAAAAGAAAATGTTACATAGCCAGGGCAACAGCTTGCGTGTATTGATCAGAAAAGACAGGTCAACTAGAAAACACTTACAGTATGAATAGAATAAGTGCTTGGGCAGTGACCGAGAAACACGTAGAGAAAAAAACATAACAGCAGCCATGCCTTTTTTTATGTCCTTGGCAGTGCATTTCTGCGTTATATGAAAAAGAAAAAAGGACATTGTTTTTGGTTGCCTACGACAGATTGTCTGTAGAGCAGTGGTTCTCAAAGTGGGGTGGCCAGGTGTATGGAGAACCAGGGTGGCTGGCGACGCCAATGCAGGGCTCATCTGAGGACGAAGTGAAGAAGATGGGAGTCCTTGAATTTAAAAGTTTTAGAGAACCACTGCTGTAGAGGAAACATTGGGTGAGGGGATTGTTTCGGACAGGTGTAGTGTGTGGGAGACCTCAGAGCACAAGGGCCCTCGAGGCGGAAGGATATGGGTTGAGGTACTGGCGGGCCTGCTCTGTCATGATTAGCTGGTCCTCCGTCTTCCCAAAAACCACTGTCTCCCACTCACTCTTCACCTGCAGATGAGACGGTTATAGACAGTTACTGATGAAGATCAGTGGTCTTGTAAGTATCCCTCTGACAACTCCACACTTGCATCGTTCCCTGACATCTATCTATAAATGCGACAAATCTCTGTCTGTCTGTCTGTGTGTATGTAATCCGCGTATCTCGAGAACCGTTCGTCCCACCGGCTTCAGATTCGGCACGCGCGTTCCCCGCCGCGGCGCGGAGTGCAGTGCCGGGCCTCGACCCGACCCGACGCGCGGTTTTCCGAAACCGGCCCGAAACGTTCGGAATATCCTTATGCGGAGCTGATTGTTGACATCAGGCTGTTCCGGAGGAAATCGGCGCAAGCGCTGACTCATTGTGACATCACTCATAAAAAGCTCTGACATCACGTACGCCACATGAGTCAACAAAAAATCTCTGAATATCTCCATATATAGCATATATGGGCATAAAATGGACGCAGAATCACAAAGATCTCCATATACGGGCATAAAGGGACACAGACAGACGGATACAGAGATCTCCATAAATGGGCATAAAATGGACGCAAATGGCATATATGGGCATAAAATTCACGCAGAATCACAAAGATCTCCATATACGGGCATAAAGGGACACAGACAGACAGATACAGAGATCTCCATATATGGGCATGAAATGGACGCAAATAGACAGATATCTCCATATATGGGCATATATGGGCATAAAATGGACCCAGAACTATATCTGCAGTGATCTCCATATATGGACATAAAATGGACGCTGACAGACAGACAGATAACAGATATCTCCATATATGGGCATAAATGGACACAGGCAAACAGATGGTCAAAACGGGTCCTATGACAACAGGTATAATGGGGTTTGCATTAAAGGGCGGGGCATTCATTCCCTATTTACATCGTTCCCGAGTTGGCCAGGTCGCCGACTAGACGCTCGGGCGGCCCAGCTTCTAGTAACATGAATGGCCTCAGTTAGTCTCTATACCAGATAACCCTCCCTACACCTTTTTGTGCTGGCACTGCTATTGTACCCTACTGGCTCACCTGCCAGTGAGAAGCCCCCACCGGGAGGATGTAGTGCCTTTGTCCTACTCCTCCTGTTCAACACCCATCTAAAGTTTTATCCCATGATTTTGTAACCCATTTTTTTCACCCAGTGTCAATTGTCTAATGTAATCCTGGGTGCTACACTCCCTCCACCAACCCAGGGAGAGCAACTAACTGACCTCATGCTTCCTTCTATGCATGAGGAGTCCAAGCCGCTCAACACCAACCTTCCCAGAACATGACCAATTGTGTTCTTATAAACGCTGACCAGGCTGGGCATACCACTGTGAATAAAAATGCATTTCTGATCAAAATGGTGGAGCCGATCTACAAGCTCACAACGCCTCGCAGCGCAAGGCGTTCTGAGCTTGTAGATCTGCTATTTTGGGCTAAAGTTCACGGAATATGGATATATGGATATATTATTTATAAAAAAGGAGGGGAAAAAAACGTTCTATCGCTCAAAGCTTTGGAGGACCCCCTGTAGTAACTCTGAGGACCCCCTAGGGGTCCCAGACCCCCTGCTGAAGACCCATGCTGTGTGTGTATTCACTATTCATCTTTGAGTCACTTTACATGCCTGTTGTATACATCAAAGATCATTCCTCTCTGCACCTGTACTGAAGGGTTATGTGTTGGTGTTCCGTGACCGGCCGGGGTCTTCTTCCCTCTGGGGCTGGGCAGGCGACGCAAGGGAACTATGGAGCTCTTCTCACTCCCAGAGGACAACGGACGGCTGTGTTCCTCTCGCTCAGGGATTGGGGTCATCAGAAAAGAGCTGGTCAGCAGATTTTCACCTGGTTCCTGCTAAAGGACATACAATGAAATTAATCAAGTTCAGTAGTTCTGCAATTCTGCAATAAATGTATTCAGCATTTAACCGAACATGCTTTAATGCTAAATGGCCTCACGATACAATATGCTAATTTTATCTTATATGCAAGATAACTTGAAACCTCAATCTGTGTATGTTTTGCTAGCATTAAATGGTCTTCCACAGGTGGCAGACTTGACAAAATACATACATGGATATGATTGAAATGAAGCAAGAATCTCTGAATGTTTGCAAAAGATGGAGGCACAGGTAGTTGTCGGTGCATATAGTCTTCTTTGAGAAGTTACACATGCACAGAACTGTATTTAAAACATGAATGATGTATGGTGGCCTATGTTATAAAGACTTCAGCGTGATGTTACCTCTACATTGAGCTGCTCTTGGAAGAGCTGGACGTTGAGGCAGTCTCTGCCCCCGGGGTCAAGCACCAGAGACTTGCGCACCTTCCTGGCTGGGCCATCCATCTGAAATGAGACACGCAAAGCCACTCATGTTGTAGAATGTCTTACGGTGATAAAATGAAAAATACAAAAAATTATTAAAGGGCATTTTACGTCATGTTTCCAGGTCCTGAATTCATGCTGAATGTCTGCTCTGTTGAAGATATCGGCTCCAGTCTCTCGCTTCAGAACTTCACGAATGTCTTCCTCTAGAAACGCCAGTGGCTGGGGCTGCAGGACAGAGATAATACACAAACAAATTAAGAACAGGTGGCCGGTGGAGTGTTACGTTATGGGAGTGTTGAATTAGACACTTTATGTTACTTTTTGTTTGGAAAATAAATACATACATACAAAACACAAATAAGCACAAAATTGCATGCGGCAAGAAATATACATTTAATTACGTACCTCCATCTTCAGTGGCCCATGCATTTTCTCCTGAGCAGCCAGAGCATTTTTGAATGGTGTTGGTGTCCTTGGAGTTGGCATCATTATGGCCTTACGGAACTTTGGTGTCCTGGACCTAGACATAGACACATACAGGTATAATAACATAGGCTATACAGTGGTTCTCAATTTTTTTTTATTTCAAGCACCCCCAGTCCACAGACCCCATAACTCTGATAGTGCACAAAAGAAATCCTCTGGGGGTCCACCGACGCTACATAAAGAACCACTGGGCTAAAGAGTTATCTTGCTACCAAATTGAAGCCTGGTCCAGCCAGCCTGTATGTATGCACACTACAAACTCAGAGCAAAGCACTTGTCCAATTGACTAAAAAACAACAAGAGACACACAGCCTCTACCAGGGTTAGGCAACTGTTTATTTTCCCCAGCATTGAGAGGGGTCTCCCGGGGGTTTAACTGTTTGGCCCTTTCCTTGTCAATACAATACAAAGTCAGCTACGTATTAGGTAATCACTCAAGAGAGATTTTGCTAACAGCAGAATCTGTCAGCAGCAATGGCTTAAACATGTAGTGTTGTTGTTAGTAGGAATAACAAGAGAAGCACCCGGAAGGAAGTGGACTAAGAAAGGGGAGGAGCCAAACCCAAGTTCCTGTTTTACACTAAAAAGGAGGATGTACTCCCAGAGGCACCGAATAGCTTGGGTTCCCAGATTGCATATTAGAAGACAAATATCGGCTATTGATTATTCTCTTACCCAGCATTCTCTTTCTGCTGCTTGGGTGTGGTTTCCTTTTGAAGGGGCGTGTTTAGGAGACACTTCTGGCCACACACAGGCGTTGAGGTGAATGCAGGGTGGTCCAGGCTTAGATGCTCTGCTCCTGACACGTTGAACAACTGGAAGAAAACAGGATGTCAATCACGTTGGTAGCAGTGGAAGAAGATTTTGTTTTACATAGTGCCATCTTCTGTACTGAACTAATAGTGAAGAACACATTGGCTGCCATTGACGCTATAACGCGTCATTTGATATCCAATGCTTCGCCGCCATTGACGCTATAATGTGTCAATTGGTCTTTTCATTGTTTTATTATTGACTGCTGTCTCCCGAGTGATGCAAAGACTCAGTTTCCCATGATCCATCGGAAGTAATTTTGTCAGCCCAGACCAAAGATGGCACATTCAGAAAAACAGATATAACTCTGTTTCTTCTCCCAGATTGTGTTTTCGTCAAAAGAAGCCTTTTCCAACGGACATAACTAAAGAATGCCGCGGTTACAATATTTATTTTCCCGGGTGAAAGAAGAACATATCGTTGGATGTTACCAGCAGCGTGTTTACACATCGTGCGTTCCGTGGGTCTTCAAAATAAGTTAAAAACAAGAAAAGACCTTAGCAGAGGCCGACAAATTAATGAATTAATACCTACCCATAAATGTGTTAAGAACAGAGGATTATTATTTTCTTTTATTATACCTGAGATGGGGAGAAAGGCATCGACTTTATTGGCGTCTTCTTGGGCGAGTTGGTGACGTTCTCCAAGAAGGAAGGGTAGTTCCTGTCGCACATGGGGGACTGTCCCCCCTTCTCTCTTCTCTTCCTCCTCCCGGTGGACGGCTGAGGCGGCTTGGACGTGTTGACAGGAGTGAGAGGGTTGCCCCTGCCCGGCCCAAAGGGCACACAGTGTTTCTCGTGGGTGGGGCTGGGAGATGCAGGGTTGACCGCGTAGCCCAGCGCCTCCATCGCCCGTTCCTGTTGCAGGGCGGAGTATGCCTCTTGGGGTCTGTGCTTGCGGGGCGTCGCAGCCTCCGATAGCTCAAAGCTGGCCACTTCGCTCCACGCCACAGGGTCCTGCAGAGCCAGACAGATCTACAATGGATTTTCAACACACCCGTGATGTTCCACATCTAATGACATACACTATATCTCTGCTGTCGGGCCAAAACCAGCTAACTCCAAAATGTTAATTTTTCAGAAAACTAATGAATGAATGAATCCAACTTAAGTGGAGTTAGGAGGTTTTGGCCGAAGCGCCTTTTACTACTTTTCATTGGTTCAATATTTTTTTTAACCAACACACAGACGATTCCTGATCCGGACGACCTTAGCCGCATGTCATTCCCCATCTCTCCCCCCATTTCCTGTCAGTCTACTGTCCTCCAATAAAGGCATAAAAGCCCCAAAACAAATCTTTCAAAAAAATAAGAATGAATAAATAATGTAAAACAATAAAACTTTTAAGTAGTGAAAATAGTAGATCTAGAAGCTTCAACCCTCAATACTCCCACCTTGCACTTCTCTAAGCCAGTCTTGTGATGGGAAAAACAAAATGAAAGTGGATCAAAATGAAAAATGATATGACTGCACGTTGGCTTGGTGTTGTTTAGACTGTGGACTTTGATACACCACAGCCTGTACTCTCTCTGGGTGTCTCCTAGTGCAGTGGTTCTCAACCTGTGGGTCGGGACCCCCGGGGTCACCAGATTATTTTAGGGGGTCCCCAGATGTTTAGCTAAATGTTAACATTGTTTTCTCACTCAACAGTAAACAGACCAACATGCAATATAAGTGTATACACATGGTATCTGCACATTTACAAAGTGACAATTTAAGGACTTTTAAGACCTTTTTAGTACCTCTGGTCAAACATTGGCCAAATTGTCAAATATTAGAGGCCATAATTGTGAAAATAGCAGATCTACATGCTCACAGCACCTCAGATCTGCTATTTTCACAATGAAACAGATGGAGTCAAACTAATGTAATGCCAACTCTGACAATTCCAAGTGCTCGTCAGGGTGGGTGGTCCCAAGTTGAAATATGATTAGTTTGGGGGTCGCGGGCTGAAAAGGTTGAGAACCACTGCCCTAGTGAGTAACATAGTCTGTACACAGAAGGAGATGGTGTAGGAGTTCTACCTAATTTATGCTCCTTTTTGAACATCAAAAATAGCATTCTACAAGCTCACAATGTGACACAACTTGTTGTGAGCTTGTAGCATGTCATTTTCAGTGTTCAACACCGCCATACGACAAAGTCTAAATCAGGCTTTCAAATCCAATCCAAGTACAATGTTATACGTTTAATAGTGTTTGGAGAAGTTGTCAAAAACACATTTATGTGGAATGGCTACTATAAAAAAGGTATCAGTGAAAGCTTGTATCAAACATCCAGCAAACCTCTGCTTCTGCTAAACAATAACAGGCGTGTTTGTGGTATTGGCAACGTGACCCTGTTCAGTGGTGGAGAATGCTGGATGTAATAATTTAATCAGTGAGTGTTCTAGATCCACGCCATGAAGCAGTGGCACTTTACAGCTCAAAGAGAAGCCCTCTCTCCAGATGTTTAAACTTTAATTACGTTAATTTCTGAATAGTATTTTTCAAACAGTGCTGTAAATTCCTATAATAAAACTGTCGAATGGGAGGACCAGCCAGCTGGCCCGGCGAGCAATGACTTAGGAGTTTCCAATGAAGCTACGCCCAAATATGGAGTGTTGTTGTCTAACCTCAATGTGTCATCATGGCATCAGGTGAAAATCAGCACCAAATCAGCTTGTGACAATAAAATCTAAATCGATGAATCCGAGTGTTTGAGAATTATGACACCCCTATTGTGTGCACATGCACACACACATAGACACATTATCTTCCGGCTGCGCTAAACCCCTTTTGCACAGAGCAGTACATTATCTTCCCTATGACGCAATTGCCCACGTTGTAAGTCTACATGAGTTTGCTTAAAATGAGATGTGGTCTGATGCGATCAAGGTGCAATGCTTTTTTCTCCAATTGACTTTGCGCTTCAAGTTAATACCAGCTTGGAGCTGGTCTCATCTCTTGCATCTCTGGCGCAAGGACAGCAGAGTGCGAGAGCAAGTCATACAGGCAAGGCATACAGTAGGCAAAAGGGCACACACTCACCGAGTCTATAAGCTCCATAGTCTCAGCAAACTCTGGTATGGTCTGTAAAGTAGACAGGACAGTGCTGGTCTCTACTGCCAGGAACTTGCTGGGGGAGACGTGGAGCTGTCCCGGGGGCCCCTGGGGAACTGTGGGGCCCCTCAAGCACCTCCCCTCCCCCTGTTCTTCCAGGCTGCTGTTGCTGGTTGTCAGGGTGTCGTCTGAAATGCTGTCTGACCAGACTGAGTACTGCTCCATACTCTGCAGGGCAGGAGGGACACAACATGAAGGTCAGATACAGTAGCAGGCTGTGGCAGTAGAGCTCTAGATCAGGGGTCTTCAATGTTTTCAGGCCAAGGACCCCTTTGTTGAGAAAGAGATGAAGCAGGGAGGGACCCCCACAACCTTTTCATAGCTTCCATATAGTTTCATTGTTTGACAGCACAATCATCAGTGTATTTTGGATTCATGTCAATTTGTGTTTTCAGATATTTAACCACTTGAACCGTCAATACTTAATAAACTTGACCTTTCACTCTGTACTTAGTCTGCTCTTTTTCCTCTCTACATCAAAGCTCTTTGCCGAAAATAGCCGATCTACAAGCTCACAACACCTCGCAGCACGAAGCGTTGTGAGCTTGCCTTGTAGATCTGCTATTTTTGGCTAAAGTTTTCAGAATATGGACACTAGGGTTCAAGTGGTTAATATCAAAAATGAGAAAAGAACTTTCTATCACTCAAAGATTTGGAGGACCCCCTGTAGTAACTCTGAGGACCCCCTAGGGGTCCCGGACCCCCTGTTGAAGACCCATGCTCTAGATTGTAAAGGTAGAGATCAGTGCTGGGCAATATGTTGAATTCTCTAAAATGTCAGATAAATTGTGTAATTAATTAATTTGGTCAAGTCATATTGCCCAGCTCTAGTTGAGGTATTACGGTAAAAGAAAAGAAGAATTCCAATGAAGTTTCAATGAGTTTAATCTAACTTTATGAAAGCTCATTTCATTTCATTGTGTAATATTTTTCGAACTCTGAGGCTGTGTCCGAAATCACTCATTCATTCAGTACTTCACTATGTAGTGAACGTACAGATTTTGTATGCCAGATAATGTATGGTTTGCGATTGTGACCAATTGTACCCTACTTTTTACGATGTATTTTGGGATGATTCCACTATAGGGTATAATTTGTATCACTAATGCTGTACATTCGGACACCACTACAAAATGCTGTAATGACTACATAGTGCACTATGCTGTATAATGAGAAGGGAGTGAGTTTTAGCCACTACTGTGACCATGAGTGATGATTACATACATGCTGTTAAATAAATATTCTCAATAGAAACTTCATTCAAAGAAAACCCAGGGACACACAATGGTGATATACTGTAACAGGCAGCTGATGTCGGCACAGTATCAAACATAGCAGCGGAGATGGATTTAGATATGAATGCGTCAGATGGATGAAGAAGATGGTGCTGGGGAAAGACAGAACAGAAAGAATGGGAGAGTGGCTGAGGTTTCACAACAAACCGCTGGCTGAGATAACGCACATGTTGAGCGTGGGCATGTGGGAGGGGCTGGGGGCGCTGGTGGGGGATTGGGAAGAGGTTATGATTGGGGTGGTGGTAGTGGTGGCATGAAGGGGCGGAGGAGGGGAGGAAGCTGATAAGCAACGCTTCAGGCCAGTCTGAATGAGTAATGAGATGGGGAAGCTAGTTACTACAGCACAACTACAGCAAATCAGGCCGCTGGCACATACATTGGCGGTGTTCACACGCCAGCCATTTCGCTCTTACATCGTACCATATTAACATAGGAGCAATGGCCGCTGTGTGAATTCACGGTCAATGAGCACTACAGCACACTCTCATGTGCCAGCTTCGAAAACCAACACACGCAGGCTAACCAGGTATGCTAACTAACACACTGCAGAGTGTGCTCTTACACATGGGCCTCTGCACTGCGCTTGGCGCCGGACTTCATTCTCTGCTGACATAAGCAGCAACTCAAGCTCCTTAATTCTTTGCTCTCTGTCTGGGTCATCCAGGCAGGGCGGCTGGAATGAAACACGCGTTGGAGGAGGAGGAGAAAAAGGAGGGACGGAGGGACGAGAGAAGGACAGAAAGAGGAAAATCAAAAGACAAATAATACATATAACAGAGATTTAATGGTGAAACGCTAAGATTTAGTACATAGTAGAGCACAACCGATACCGCGGCCAGACGATATTTACTATTTTGGGCCGTATCGGTATATACAGTATGTGCATTTTCTTGTCACGTGAGCACAAATATATATAGGACTATGTGCATTTAGATTTACCACCATAATTTAGCTGACCTAAGTATTTATTTTCATATTGAACATGCTAAACAGTAAACTTAAAGACTCACTGTAACTTTTGTAACTTTTTTTAATTAATACATTTTTATTTTGTCTAAACTGTATGGTAGGTTATATTAATACAATATAACTTATACAATTGGGGTAGAAAAGATACATTTCTTTAACTACATATCAAACTACATTACTACATTACTGTAACTGTACATCAGCTATAATGCCGTAAATTGTGAATTTTACCCGTCTTAAATGAATATCGGTCTAAAAATCGGTCAGGCTCTACTATATTGTTGTATTTCTTTTTATGTTAGGACAACAAGTCATTTCCAGCAGTCCATGTACAGACACATGCAAGCGTAATAAACATACAGAGAGTCAGAGACACACAAAAGTAAACAAGAAGACACACAGATTCCCACTCACTGATAGAAAGCAGGAGGTGTCTGGGAGGCTGTCCATCAAGTGTCCATTGTGAGGGTCATAAGGATATCCCTGCATCTACAACACAGAACATCACACTAACAATACACTCAAGGCTACACACAGACCTCATACTTGTGTGACAAATATCAGAAAAGCAAAGCAAGGACTTGTTTCATTCTGTATTTTCATAACGTGTTGATCTGAAATAATGCAAAGACATATCCTGCATTGGTCCTCAAAGTGGAATCGGGGGACCCAATTCAGAGATGTTTTTGCACTCCTAGAAAATAAGTATTTTTTTGGGGTGAACTACTCCTTTAAGCCCTATATTATTTTTGGCTATTCAAAAATAGCCGATCTACACGCTCACAACGCTTCGTTATGTGTCGCGTTATGAATTTAAAGGTCTGCCGGTTTTTGGTCTTTGGTATCTAAATGCTTCCCAAAATAGTCTTGT
This sequence comes from Nannobrachium achirus, assembly GCF_963921795.1. Classification (NCBI taxonomy): domain Eukaryota; kingdom Metazoa; phylum Chordata; class Actinopteri; order Myctophiformes; family Myctophidae; genus Nannobrachium; species Nannobrachium achirus. The sequence goes on along the minus strand of NC_137828.1, from coordinate 34,414,948 downwards.
GCCTCATGCTCGTGGTCTGTTAATCAAGAGAACAGCTGAAGGAAATAAGGAATATATATACTGTAGCAGTTGTCTTTCCATAATTAACTAAACCAACAAAATGAATTAGATACCAAAGACTATAGACAATAGTGAGGCCAAATTGACTGAGAGATCATCTGACAATACAGCATGATAAAACAGAAACAACAGAGAGATTATCGCATTTAAGCTAAACACCACAATGGGGGTTCGGTGGTCTGTGGCCTAAAAACATATCAATTTGGGGTTCCTTGACATGAAAGAAGCAGCTGACCCACCTGGTTGGGGGCTGACATGGACAGGGGGCTGTGGTCACAGTGCAGGTTTTCCGGCGGTGGAGGAGGACAGGATCTGTGGTGACGTCTCTTCAGCCCACAGTGAGAGGACGTGAAGGTCCGGCAGCCCTCCTGGAGGTAGCCCTCATGTTCTACCTTTCTTCTCATGGTGGAGTTCCAGTGGTTCTTGATGGAGTTGTCCGTCCTGTTGAGGAGAATGCAAATGAGAATGTCAATACTAGTCCTCAGGTGTAGTCTGATAAAAAAAATGGAAGGTCCTGGGTTTGATTCCCGTCGGGGACGCTGTGGGTGTGTTCTCTCCTCCACGTCATCAGTGCCCATAGCATACCCTAGGTGGGGTTGGCGAAAGGGCCTTTCTATGCGGAGTTTGCATGTTCTCCCCCGTGTCCCCTAGGGTAGGTACTCTCACAAATAACATGCAGTAATCCTAGTCTCTATACTGCCAAAAAATGTCTGAGCTATTACATATCAATGTTTAAGATGTTGTTTAAGACGTGTTGGCCGGCACAAAAATAAGTTTTTTTTTTTTATTTAATCACTAAAAAGATATGATGTACAGTACAGTACAAACGTCTAACGGGGGCAAGCAGTGTGTGCGAGAGGCTGGACATGAGACTGAATTACCTTCCAGGCAGGAGCTTGGAGATCTCAGCCCAGCGGTTTCCCAGCCGCTTGTGGGCCTCGTAGATGATATGGTCCTCTTCCTGGGTCCACGAGGACTTCTTCACCTCTGGGTTCAGGTGGTTGTGCCACCGTTCACGGCACTGCTTCCCGATCCGTCCCTGGAGGTGCTTAGCGATCACAGACCAGCGCTTGGGGCCGTATTTGTGCACAAGGTCAATAACCTGGGAAAAGGGAAGTTTAGCAAATCACAGACAGTGGTGTTGATTAACCACCCTATTTAGGTATAACATTGCACAGACATAGCTAAAATATCTGATCTACAAGCTCACAACAACACGTGACGCTTTTTGAGATTGCAGGTCTGCTATTTTGGCATATAATCATGTGCCTAAAATGGGGCTGCCAAGTTGAAAGCGTTTACACAGCTCTATTGATAAATATACCATATTTATCGTGGCGTCTTTCCTCCTTTAATTTACATGTGAGAATCTGCAGAAATGCCCTACATGGATCCATTCATAACAGGCCTTACAGAACTCTTATTCAGGGCCCTTCCTCTGGCCAGTACTGCCACTGCCACTAGAAACACACTGTGTAGGAGTTGCCAAAGTTGTTGGCCCTTTCTGTCACGGTTGAAAAATGCTGTGACGTCATCGTTGACAGCCTGGGGTATCACAGACAGGACTGTGTTGCTGTTGTTGTGACGCCAACAGCTTGGTGGAATCAAAACGTCATTCTTGACATTCCTGCAGAGCACTGTTCCATTTAAGGAAAGCATTGTTCCTCCTGCTGCCTGAGCAGAAATCAACCTTCAGTCTGCGCGGAAACGCACTGGGCTCCGAACCAAAGACTTGGAAAGTCTGAGTTGTGTTAGTCAGGCATGAGGTACTGGAGAATTTACATAGCCACGGCCCAAATGAAAACGTTGGCGGGAAACTTGCTTGAGCATGTGCAGAGCTCTGCTAGTCCAGAGGGGAAAGTAACATTGCACATTCATTGTGCCGTTTGTTCGTCCAGTGTTCTTTTGACTCCAGTGGCTCCATCCTCTCCCCAGTCCCCACAGCATCCTAATACTTCCCCTATCATTTACCTATTTACGTCATCTTCCTTTCTGCCTGCCCCTCTACTCCCTCCATCCCAGGACAGGGAACGCCCAGATCCTTTTACCTTCTGATCCTCCTCTTTTGTCCAGGGTCCTTTCACCAGCTCCGGGTTGAGCACCTTCTGCCAGCGGTGCTGACACTGTCCATCTGTCCTCCCCTGTGACAGAGAGACAGAACGAACGACACCTCGTCAAACCACAGCACACCTGTAGCCTTCTGAGAGTAAAATGCCATTCACCACACCCATGTGACTTTACCTCATTGTCAAACACACCCTTATTAGAGATAATGTCAATGATCTGCCTTCTAAATGGCTTGGCAGCTGCAACATATGAGACCAGCAAAGATATACATCACCGTGCCGGTCTCACTATGTTACAGAGAAAAACATCAACATGACTACTGTTACCAACTTTTAAATGAGTATACAGTGTGTTACAATATACAAACTAGAACGGATTCTGTCAATTGTTAAAATATTACATTGAATATTTGAAATAATTTTTGGCAAAAGATAAAATGCTGTGATATTGCGATTTTTGTAAATTGCCAAGTCAATCATAGGATTTAAAGTTAAACTACTGGTATTTATAGATCTGCATACTTATAGGTATGAAAACATGTGAATATAGCTCCTTACGGGTAAATAGCTGGCTATCAGTTTCCAGGATTCAGTTCCATGCTGCTCCACTGACTTTTTCAGCTTTTCATCCTGAGAACAGGCAGAGAGACACAGACAGACATTGAGGAACCAACCTTCCTGAGAAGCTTTCTTTATCTGCATTCAGGTTAACGCCCTTGCATTTCCCTTTTAGAGATGACATTTCACAACCTTCTTAGCAGTAAGTAACAGCATTGATGAAATCGATTTCACCAAGTTGAGACCTTGACAAAGGCTATGGTTGCATTGGAAATATATTTTTCAATTGCGTTTGGAATTTGAGCTCCACGCTTTGCCTTTGAGAGCGTACTCAATATGCAATTGCCCTGCACGCAAATCATTTATGTGTAGTCAATCTCATACACTGTATGAGATTCACAGAGATTCACAGCAACTATACAAAAGAACAACCAGTGGGCTCTCATAAGCTTACCTCGTCCCGAGACCATTTGACTTTGCACAGAGACTTCTTGTCTTTGCTCTTCTCTTTACTCTCTGGATCTGTGGAATGTAGCTCTTCATCCTCATCCTCGCTGAAAATGCACAGTAGAGGTGCATGAAGAGAGAAAGAAAAGCACAGACCTATTAGAAGAGCTGTAGTGAGTGAGAGCAGTTGATTATGCAATACAACACTTCACATACTTGGAACTGTAAAATGAAGATATTTCAGTTCACTTTTTGTGAACCACCTCTTTTCTTTTTATGCCCAGTAAAACTCTTCTTGAAAAGCAGTGTATTAAATTGGTACATTAAAGGATCTCCTTTTATGGTGTTCCTTCACAAACTGCAGGCCTGTTGAGCAAGATATGTTTTCAGTAGTCATTAGTCAATCACATTCAATGCATTGATTCAGATACTTCTTACATCATGTTGCTCTGACATATTAGTTGGTTTGTTGTCTGTATTAATGCACCCCAAAATAGTCTTGTGCCTCATGCTCATGGTCTGTTAATCAAGAGAGCAGCTGAAGGAAATAAGGAATATATATAATGTAGCAGTTGTCTTTTCAATAGTTAACTAAACCAGTAAAACAAAACGAATACTTAGATACCAAAGACTATTGACAATAGAGCGGACTAAACAGAAGAATTGACTCAGAATTGACAGAGATCATCTGACAATACAGCATGCTAACAACTGAGAGATTATCGCATTTAAGATACACACCACACTTTGACAAAACACTCACAACATGTACAGTATCTGCCATGATTTAACCGGGGGGAAGAAAAATATAAACATCAATGTAAAATTAGATGGTGGTTGTTCTGCCAGTGCACTGATGTAATAGGGAAAAGCATCAAATGAAAAACACAACATTCCGAGCGCCAATTACATCAGCCTTATCCACCACAGATCAAATTATGATGTCACGTATGGCTTTTTTTTAGACCACACATTACTGGTTTTAATGGTAGAACAATGTTTTTTCTGAAAGTGTGACTGCTTCTTTAATTTACATTTTCTTTAAAAAAAGAAAAGAATCTATAGATCTACCAGCATAATCAACATCTGCTTCTCTACTCAGTCCCTGAATTCTTGACCACAAAAATGACATAATTACTCCTGAACAAATTCAAGTCGGGCTCTGTTTCCATATCCATAAAAGTTGTTGCTGGGCAACACTTACTACATGGCTTTATGCTGTACTTTTCACTTGAAAATCGGTTATGTTTGGCAAGCGACATGGCCGGATAACAAAACATAAATTAGGCCTGCATTATTGTCTCAACAAGACTTTAATAAGGAGAGCAACAATTAAGACTTTAGTTACTATACCACTGAACAAAACTGTAGTACCACATACGCGCACGCACACACACACACGCGCGCGCAGCCGCGCACACACACACACACACACACACACACACACACACACACACACACACACACACACACACACACACACACACACAGGAGGGAAAATAGGCTTTCCCTCAGGTCTTCTAAACATGGATGAAAGGGCTGCTTCAGTGTGTTGACCTGAACATGGCAATTTAATTTCAGCACAAACTAATTCCCTCAGTAGCGCAAAGAGAAAGATGGAAGTGAGTGTTGACCTATCAGGCTGAACCAGGAGGAGGGCTATAAGGTGTTCCCAGACTTCCCACATCAACAGGCCCTTTCTCCTCTGGAAGTAAATGACTGTGTGTGTGTGTGTGTGTGTGTGTGTGTGTGTGTGTGTGTGTGTGTGTGTGTGTGTGTGTGTGTGTGTGCGTGCGTGTGCGTGTGCATGTAGCAAGGAGTCTTCGGAGGAGGTACTCTGGGGTGTGGTTAGGAAAATGGCAAAAAACCCTAACCGTCCAGGTTGCTAAGGTTTTGAAAAACTGTGGGAACTAAGTTTCATTTGAGTTTCTATGTCTATATGTAATAATTCATTTAATTTTAAACACGCCGGCATGTATTGCTTTTACATATACAGTATTACTACTAGTCTAAATTAGGCTACATAAGTTTAATAATAATAATAAATGTATATTTTGCTAAAAACCAATAGTTACAGAATGACTATTTCATAAGATGGATAACGTCCTCAAATAAGCCACCACTACTGAGGATCCTCATCAATAGTGTGAGACTTGGTGGATAGAATTGAGATGATGTGGGCAAAAAGACAACATATTCTAGTGTTTTACCAGGTGCAACCTTGAGCTTTCGTCTAATTGTGAGGGACAAGGCGCCCCCTCAACCTCATACCCCAGATGGAAACACAAAGGGGGTGGGGGGACACGCGCCTCTGAACTGTGCCCATTCAAGCTGAAATGACGTCACTGCCACCATGTTTATGGACCAATCACACTATAAATCAATACTTAATTTAGCCATTCATTCTCCTCAATATTATGCACCTTACCAGCTGTCTTTGAATTGACCCTGGTCACTTACAAGGCAAAATGTATTCATTTAATCTTCTTTGCAGGTATTTTATTTACACTACGATGTATGTATTTAGTTATGTATTTTTGCAAAGCAATCTGGGGACACTGGGGTCATTTTCAACAAAAACATTAATAGAACACTGATCATTAGCATATTAAGATAGCCACAGCAATCATTATAACTTACATGCTCTTTTCACTTTCAAGAAATGAATCACCAAGGATGCTGCTGTGGGGTTGCATAATCCACCCATGCAAAGGAGTGGAAATTAATCATTCATGTACTTTCTCAGAAGCTATTCCCGCTATTTTTGATAATATGCTACACTTTAATTGTAAGTAATGACATATTATAATTGTTTTGTGTGAGGTTTAATAGAACAACGCAACACCGCATGTATTTGTATATAAATTCTGTAATGATTATATTTGAGCATTCCTCCTCATCCTCCTTGATAATCTGTCACAATTCACAATAAGCAACTCATACATGGTCCTTATGATAAGAGCAGCCAATGAGCAGGTGCACATGCAAAACACGAGATATCAACGTGACGGTCAGAGACACCACGCCGTCACTCACTCACACACTTTCGTTTTAGATGATCGCGTTATTAATGCAATAATCATTAGCTATTCTCAACACATAACAACAATGAATGCACTGAAGAATGGTGTAAATAGATGTAAAGCCGCATAAAGAAGAAGAAACATCCCTATCTATCTTATAAGTCCCACCTGCGTGATGATTTCACGTTGTCCATGTGAGAGCCAGCAGCGAGCTGATGATCGTACAGCTTCCCAAAAAGAATAACCGAGGTGACGCTTCTTCTTCTCTAGATTTCCATATAAACACAGGTTGTGGGTCGTTTTCACGCAGATCGTCGCTGTCAGCCACTCATTTCTTCTCCTGAGATGCAGCATGAAGCAGCAGCAGCAGCAGCTTGCTGGCAGTATGTTCACAGCAGCAGCAGCTTACAGTCCACAATAACATGATGTTCTTTCTTGCAGAAATGTAAAACGCAACAATAACATACTTTCGAGACAACGCCTGTCTACGTGAACGCCGTTCTTCTTTTCCTTCACTGCGATGATATTAAGTATTATCTCAACGACAGCCAGTCTTTATTATGTATAGAAGAAGGTGACATATTCCTCTCTCGCCGCGTGCATACGTCCAGGCTGCACGCTACTGTCCCGCTTGTCTGGGCTGCCTCTCTTTGGCATTCATGCTTTTTGTCCATCCCGCCGATTCTAGGAGGGTTTGAATCTGCGCAGGCGGCCTCGCCTCTGATTGGTCGAGCCGGCAGGGGTGTCGCACCAAATTCTGGGCCCTGGGTACAAGGATTCACCGCGGGCCCCGCATTATTACGCATTCTTTTTGTGCTTTAACTATTGTAAAATAGCAGATCTACAAGCTCAAACTGCGAGCTTTTAGATCTGCTATTTTTCAATAGCTAAAGTATAAAATAATTATAAGGCCCCCTCCACCTTGGGCCCTAGTAACTCAGTCCCACTTTTCCCCTCATTGTAACTCCCCTGCCGGTGACGCGTGCCAAAAAAAGAGCGGATCTACAAGCTAGCGACGCGCCACGATGCGACGCGTCGCTAGCTTGTATATCTGCTATTTTATTTATTTGTTTGTTTGTTTGGCACGCGACACTCGCCCTCGCGCGGTGGAGCGGGGCGAGGGGACAGGGGCGGGGAGGTGTTGCAAGCTGCAATGTGGTTTACAAGTTGCCTTTCCCCTTGTTTTTAATTGCTTTTATTGTGATAAAACTGTTTTGGCAAACGCGTGTTTTCTCATGCCAATAAAGCTCATTGAAGCGCCTATTATTCACAAATCACAACAGTAGCAATAGACACAGAGTCAGACTCATGGCATTATTGATTATGATTACTGAATAAGAATAGATCCGCACACTGTCTTAATGCTCCCCAAATTAAATGTATAAACGTTTATTGTTGTTAATTATTGCTTACTGAACATTGCATTTAACTTTAAGCAGGCAATAGTTCTGCAGATAAATGATTTATTATTGACACCTTGTGGACAAAAAAGGTTGTCACACCTCATTGTTCTCCAGTATTATAGACTCTTGGAAATATTTGTAGGCCTACACTGCAGCATGGCCTAAATAGCATGTAAAATACAAGTAAACACAGTCACAGTTAATTCATGTTTTATTTATTGTGATCACACACACAGTAACTTAAGACTTCAGACTTCCCCTATTTGCCACAGTACAAGTGGAAGCTTAAACGTAATGAATAAAGTGTTTAATGCATGTTTTATAATATTATAATTTATGTCTGCAAAGTAACTCAAGTTCTCAAATAAATTGGGTGAGTTTTCTGCGGTTCTTGACCTGGGGTGAGTTTTCCAAGGTGAGTTTTCTGTGGTCCTGGGGTGAGTTTTCCTAACCCCAGGCCCAGGGTGACATTTCTGTGCCCTGGCGTGAGATTTCTTAATTAAAAAAAAAAAAAGTTGAGTTTGTTTTAGGTCGAGTTTTCTGGTATTAATTTTAGGGATGGGCTTTTGGTCAGGCAGAGCCGAGCTCTGAGTGAGCCACTCTGTTACACTCATCACCCCCCTTTGACCTTTGACACGACAGTGTTGGGGATACAAACAGTACTCTGGCTGGCCAGGAATGGTGTCAAGAACAGGGTCCACAGAGCAGCTATACTCAAAATGTGTACTGCAGGCCTACATATAGACAAGTGGAATAGACTTGTTTTTGTGTTTCTCCTGCTTCTTTGCATATTTGACAAATAATGTACTAAAGATATGCCTTCTGCTCTTACACATATTTCACTGCACTGCTGATAAGATATTGTCTTCTACTAGAGGTCCACATAGGTTTATCATATGGCAGCCTGTTCTACCTGGACTTTGATTGATTGATTGATTGATTGATTTATTTATTGATTGATTGATTGAAAACTTTATTAGAAGTTTGCATAGGAAAAGGTACAGTTTCATGACGGTACAGTTCACTGGTACAAGGTCTACTAAAA